>NC_143028.1:49257500-49362500 GCF_057628025.1 Oncorhynchus mykiss
TTTATGACTTAAAGATTGCTGTACACCAGCGGAACCCATCCAACTTGAAGGAGCTGGAACAGTTTTGCCTTGATGAATGGGCAAAAATCCCAGTGGCTAGATGTGCCAAGCTTATAGAGACAAACCCCAAGAGACTTGCAGCTGTGATTGCTGCAAAAGGTGGCTCTACAAAGTATTGACTTTGGGGGGGTGAATATTTATGCACGCTCAAGTGTTCTGTTTTTTTGTCTTACTTCTTGTTTGTTTCATAATAAAAAATATTTTGCATCTTCAAAGTGGTAGACATGTTGTGTAAATCAAATGATACAAACCCCCAAAAATCTATTTTAATTCCAGGTTGTAAGGCAACAAAATAGGAAAAATGCCAATGGGGTGAATACTTTCGCAAGCCACTGTATATACTGTATCTTATACCATCTATTATATCTTGTCTATGCAACTCGGCCATCGCTCATCCATGTATTTATATGTACATATTCTTATTCCATCCATTAAAATTTGTGTGTATTATGTAGTTGTTGGGAATTGTTAGATTACTTGTTAGATATTACTGCACTGTCGGAACTGGAAGCACAAGCATTTCGCTACACTCGCATTAACATCTGCTAACCATGTGTACAGTATGTGACCAATAACATTTGATTTGATTTTACCTGCTGTATTCGGCGCATGTGACATAACATTTGATTTGAGTTGACAATGTTTCTGTTCTTAGGAGAGGAGCAAATCCACAGCCACAATCACACGGCCATGGAGGTGAAGGAAGGAAGGAGGGGATTGGGCATGGGTAGGAAAGGGAGAAGGAGGGGAGTGGGCATGGGTAGGACAGGAGGAAGGAGGGGGAGTAAGCATATTCCTATCTTATAGAGTTGGGAGGATAGGGAGGTAGACAAGCCATGCCTGTCAATATTGATCAAAGGCCCATGTGTCGATGCCATCTTGCCTGGTTAGGCTTTGACGACAGGCCTGATTTAGAACCCTTCTTTTTGAGGGCAGATGGACCATTCCCACAGCTCTGTCATAATGCAGAACACACACACAGGTCACTTCAAACCCACTAAGGGTGGAGAGGAGGAGAAGGAGGAGAGAAGGATGCATATCCACAGGACTGTCTGAGGGGCTTTATTCTGTTTGCTCGGCACACTGCGATGTCACACCAGTGTGGCGCTGCCCATTTACACAGGAGCTTTGCAGGGAGCGCAGTGTAGCCTTCTGTGTTAACTCCCGGCTCTATCAAGGATCATCAATTCGAGATAGAGCAGAGCTGACAGTAAGGCTGTTCTAACTTAGGTAAATGGGCTAGACCACTAAAGTAGTAGAGAGGGGTGAGTCTGAGTGATCACGACCCTGGCCTGCGCCCCCATCACAAAGTTATTGCTCAGCCCCAGGGGCAAGTGCTGCTTCCCTGATCCCAGTTCTGCATCACAGCCCCAGTGAAGTCAGTCCTCTAGGGTGTGCATTAGTAAGGAAGACAAAGTTATGAAAGGAGCGACCAGCGACGACCTGAGCACACACGCCTGTTCAACGCGGAGGAGGGATATGCTGGAGCCAGCCAGACAGAACCTTGTCTCCTTTGCGTGGTCACTCAGCTGGCTAAGCTCTGATCTCCAGAGGACTGGACAGGCAGGAAAGTGTACAAGCACAGAGTTGGTTCAAAGCTCATTCTGTACTCAGGGTAAGTAACAATGTATAACTCAAGGAGTTTTTAGTTCGAATATAGTTTACAATTCCAATAGCAAGTGTGTTGAGTTGAAGGAAAAGACAGGATATTGTTGGGCTTGTTGAGACTATTCTGTGCATGAGCCTCTGCTCTAAGGCAGTTGTGAAAAGTATGCCAGGTGGAAGTGAAGATGCTTTTCAGGGGCATTTCAGGGGGTGTGTGTTTGTGTGCTGTTGTGCAAACTATACAACACATGGTGCATCTCCTATTGTACCTGGGTGGCAAGGCTGGAGCCCTCGATGATAGTCACAGAGTTGGCACAGCTGGCCCACATAGAGTCCTCCAGTACCAGAAGTGTCCTCACCGGCTCTGGGCCCACAATAACAGTCCTGCTGGAGTCTGGCTCCCACAACTCACCTGAGAACACAACACAACCAACACTCAGGATTAGAACACTTTAAACTGAAGATTTAAGATCACTTTATTCGTCAGTTATACACAAGTTCCAACCGAAATGTTACTTCCGCTTTTTTATCCCAATCCCACCAAAAGATCCACATACATACAGGTTGTAGAAGGGTGTCCGTGGAGCAGTTGTTGTGGGGGGTAAAGTGCCGTGCTCAAGGGCACAACGACAGGCAAAAGCATCTAGAATTTGATACCAGCAATTCTCCAGTTGCCAGCTCACTTCCCAACAGATTAGAACTGGCAACCCTTCGGCTGCTGGCTCGCCTCTCTAACCCCTAGGGTACCTGCCGCCCCATTACTCCTACTTTACAATGGACAAATCAAAGCTCTGCTAAAACAGCTGACAAAATCATGACTTGTTATCACCATTTTATGAATATGTTTTAAATACATGCAACACTTTCTGTTTGTCTATGAAATGTGGTGATTCAGCAGCTGTTGCCTTGAGCAAGGCAATTAAACAAATATTTTTTCTACTTACACTGAAAGAACTTGCCCTGGTGTTTGCTAGACAAATATTCCAAACTGAAAAAACATACAAATACTTATACTTACTGTTTCAAAAACACACACGTGCATGCGCAACTAAGCATGCACATGCGCGCACATACACACAAATAGACATACACGCGTACTCACGTATGCACACACCAGCTTGAATCACAATTTGATGAAAGCAGTGTCTTTGGAATATGTTTTGAGACTTGTGTGCTAAACAATAATGAATTCATTCTTAATACCACATGCTAATATCTGCCATACAATTTAATCAGCTTTCCAACTTCTTTATCGCAACTTTCTTTTTTTGCACATCAGTGTGAAAATTAAGCAGACCTTTTTCCTTTGAGTTGTAATCACCCATACCTGCTTCTGTGGCAACGTGTTATAAAGCGCATTACATAAGCTTTTCATTCGCAGTGCGTTAATGAAGCAACATTTAAAAAGAAAGTGCACACAGCCATTTAATTAACATTTTTTGTTGTTTATATCTTGCCTTTCAAACCAGAATAGCTTCACAATGACTTCTGACTTGCCCAGGTTAATTGCTTGTCGTGTTCTAAATGTCATTCTTCCACCTTTTCAAATTCAGTCTTTTAAAAGTCCCCTCGGCCCATGCACAAGCGATGTCACTGCTCTACCACACGCACCACAAAAGGAAAAAAGAAATGGGGATTTTCAGCTTAGCAACAATGTGCTGGGAAGGCTGTTCATATGCCTTTTGATAGAAGTCCCATGTGAGGACTTGATATTTTCCTACTCCTGCAGACATGGTTTCCAGGCAGTAGTGTACCATCCAGGGGCATCAATCTTTAACAGCTGTGCAAAATGCACAAACATTGCCTGACACCATCCACGCTCCCACTCCAGAGCTTTTCATCTGTCTTCTCCCTCTTTTTTATTTATTAATTTTACATAACATGAATAGTCATATTTAATCGACACGCAGCACACTGGCGTAATTAATCATCCTTTCTGCATGGCTGGAGGTGAGAGCAGTGTAGAGTGCTGGGGAGATGCAGGCAGTCACACTGACACAGCCAGGACCGACGCACCGCATGGTGATAAAGCCATTGTGCTCAGGCAGGCTGAGGTGACTGGGAGAGTGAATGTTGAGATTGTGCTAACTAAGTCTTCTGGCCCTACTGTATGATATGCCTGACTGACCAAAGCACAACCACGCCAACCACTGTATGGTGACTTCAGGTGTCATTTCTTTACACTGACAGGGAATATCACCAACAATGGGCATTAAAATAGGTATTTTAAGGCAATATTTTCCAAGGTTGCTATTCTGAAATTAAGTTGCTTTTCACAAAGGTATCCACTTGATGGAATCCCCTGAAAATCCTATCACGCATCCTATCACGCATTACATGCAAGCAGACTGAATGCATGACAGAAAATATGTTTCTTACACACTCACTGAAGCATTCACTGCAGCAGATTGAGACGTGCATTAGCATGTACAAATCGACAGATGTACAAATTGAAACAAGGAAACAGTAAGACTCATAATTGCACTACTAATTTGATTGGATTGCTAAATCAAAAGCCATTTTTGTTACAGATACGTGCCCTGTTAATAATGTCTAATAACAAAATAACCTATCCATTTTAATGGTCACATTCCATACAATATAATACAATCCTTACACATCGTTGCTATAGTAGGCTAATGAGTGAATGCAATGATTATCTGAATTAATATCAATTACTAGCTTTTATTTGTAAGAGTATTAGTGGCGTGACATAATTATAAATGTTTTCCATTCTCCTGCTTTAATTTCTATAATGGTAAAGGCTTGAAACATGTATTTCTGAGTGTCCATCTATGACTACTGACATTAAATAAATTGCTATGTTAGTAGTGTGATGCTTCAACAATTCTGCCATTTTGGATTTAAATCTGAGGACTATCTTCCTGACACAGGGAGATACCTTTTATTTTTATTATTCTATTTTTTACCCCGTTTTTCTCCCCAATTGGTAGTTACAGTCTTGTCTCATCGCTGCAACTCCCGTACGGACTCGGGAGAGGCAAAGGTCAAGAGCAATGCATCCTCCGAAACAACTCAACTGCTTCTTGACACAATGCCCACTTAACCCGGAAGCCAGCCGCACCAATATGTCTGTGGAAACACAATACACCTGGCAACCATGTCAGCATGCACTGCGCCCGGCCTGCCACAGGAATCGCTAGTACTCGATGGGACAGGGACATCCCTGCCGGCCAAACCCGCACCTAACCTGGACGATGCTGGGCCAATTGTGCACCGTCCCATGGGTCTCCCGGGCTCGGCCGGCTGCGACAGAGCCTGGACTCGAACCCAGAATCTCTAGTGGCACAACTAAGGCACTGGCGATGCAGTGCCTTAGACCACTGCGCCGCTCGGGAGGCCAGGGAGAGACCTTACCTCCATTACTTCTTCCATAGACCATCATGGTTCCATCCCTGAGCCCAGCAAACAGGAAGTTGGTGCAGTGTTTGAGGCACAGAACAGGGCAGCTATGAGGGTTCCGCAGGTTCAACAGGCACTGGGCCTCAGTGTTCACACTGCCATACACCAGGATGCTGAAGGTAAAAGGAGCAGGAACAGTGTAAATGAACATAATTTATGAAGACAGAGTACCTCGTTAATGTGTCATTTGATGTAACTGGGCACTTTGGAGCTTCAGTATTGTGTGTGCAGCATCTAGCTCTTTCTCGATTCCATCTGAACTTCAGTGACTGTGCTGCACTTTTTTTTCTCTTTACAATTCCTTTTTTTTCTTGAAAGAGAACGTTAACTAACTTCGGCGTTGACAGTCATTCTATTGTGTCCCGCTAAAATAAATGCTGAAATTGTGCTGCTATTACACTCTGTCTTTTCCAATGATGTACATGTATATATATAAACCCTGGATTGCTGATGCTATGTATTGGCCAATTAGAGGCTTTAAAGCCACCAGCTGCCATATTGAGGTGTCATAATACCAAATAAAATCTAGAGGTCAAACAGGGAAATTATTCCAATTGTTTTTCCACCCACCATACATTTTTCCCATAAGGAATTTTAGAAACACTTAAAATAAGGTCTGTGTTTCATGTAGACCTACCCTGGAATTACTTTTTGATAACCATGTAAATCTCTCTAGGTATTATGACTCATATTGTGGTACTCTATGGGTACTCCCCAGAAGGAGCAGTCCTCCATAGGAATTAATATAATTCTACAATTTCAATATAATGTTTCAAGAACAAAACTACAGGTATATTGTATTTCTTTGTGAAGTGGGGATATTAGTACTATTTATTTAACATGTTTTATGTTCCGTTCGCATAATACAATAAAAAAATAATGAATTAAGGTGTCTGTAACAGAATATACTTGCCAAAAACGAATGTAAACATTTAATAAATGCATTTCTATTGTTCTTGGTTTTTTTACAACAGAGGAGGAGTACCAATATGGCTGTGGAGTGGCTTCAGTACAACGCCCCCATGTCAGTCTTCCAGGGTTTATACACATCATTAGTATTTTCTCTCATCTCTGGACAAATATACAAGAGTGAATGAGTTGAGGGAATGAGTTAACATAAAGAGATAAATGACACACATTTCATATTATTCTGGTGCCCAAATGAATAACAGAAACATTTGCAGAGAAAATAACTACAGTAACTGGCAATATCTTGCATCTCAAACGCAAAAAGACTGTTTTCTCGTTCTGCGATAGTAATGCAATCACCACCTGCAGTAGAAATCAGAAAATATAGACAGTAGACAGGAAAATAAGAAATGGTTGTGCACCAGGATTCAACGTGTATGAAATCAACTCTGATTTCTTGGTCCGATCTAGTACTACTAGTCTGAGAGCAGCCTTACATAAATTGAATACAGATTATGACTCTCTGTGAAAACAAATTGCCTTCAGAGTAGGATGATAGTGGTGATACCAACAACGGTAAATACAAGAATATTGCTGTGTAACTCACACTACAGTATTTGACAATTTCTCCAAGAGCTGTGTTCTCCTCACCTTCCATCATCTAGTCCCAAACAGATGGTGTTCCCCACCCCAGTAGAGCTCCTGAAGGCTACAGCCTCCACCTCCTCTGAGGGTCTGGTTTCAGGCACATACTCCAGACACCTCACTGGGGCCCCCACCTGGAGGCTCTTCACTGGGCGCAGTGTGGGCCTGTTCAGGGAGAATATCTCCACCTGCCCCTGGGTGACATCTCCTCCGCTGGCCACCTGCAGAGAGAAAAGTGGGTATCTAAGGTCAGTAAAATACTAATCTACTAGTCACCTGCAGAGAGAGACAGTGGGATACTCCTCACTGGCTACCTACAGAGAGAAAAGTTGGGTCATTAAGATACTACAACACTAGTCACCTAGAGCAGGGGTTGCCAAACCTTTTCACTCAGGCACCCACCCCTACCAGCATTAGGGAACATCCCACGTAACGTCACGTCTATTTCTATGTCAATTTCTCTGTTCAAACCCCTCGTCGGTGGAGAGAATGTGCTGGTTTAAAGCAAATTTTCGTGCAATTTCATACAAATATCACACGTATAATGTCAATTCATGTTATATTTAGTGACTCAAAAATTGCTACAAAATCTATGGACTAAAAAACCTAAAAAACGTGAGCTGACAAAGGCTCGTTGATCTGGACATTTCTGACAAGTTATAAATAGTTCTCTAAGGTAGGCAATGACTTACATGACAAGAGGAAAACAGATGATACAATACCCAATTTCAAAATTGAACCTTGTGCATCCTACAATAATAACTTTCAAGAGTAAGTTGAAAGCCGGACTGAATTCCTTAAAAATTATCTAAAAAGAGTTGGGAACCACTGACCTAGAGAGAGAGTAAGCAGGCATCTATGGTCAGTAAGATACAGAATACAGTTGAAGTCGGAAATTTACATTTACGACTTAACCAAATACATTTAAACTCACTTTTTCACAGTTCCTAACATTTAATCCTAGTAAAATTCCATGTCTTAGGTCAGTTGGGATCACACACTTTTTCAGTTCTGCCCACAAAATGTATATGGGATTGAGGTCAGGGCGTTGTGATGGCAACGCCAATGCCTTGACTTTGTTGTCCTTAAGCCATTTTGCCATAACTTTGGAAGTATGCTTGGGGTCATTTTCCATTTGGAAGACCCCTTTGTGACCAAGCTTTAAATACCTGACTAATGTCTTCAGATGTTGCTTCAATATATCCACATAATTTTCTTCCTCATGATGTCATCTATGTTGTGAAGTGCACCAGTCCCACCTGCAGCAAAGCACCTCCACAACATGATGCTGCCACCCCCATGCTTCATGGTTGGAATGGTGTTCTTCAGGCTTGCAAGCCTACTGCTTTTCCCTCCAAACATAACGATGGTCATTATGGCCAAACAGTTCTATTTTTGTTTCATCAGACCAGAGGACATTTCTCCAAAAAGTATGATATTTGTCCCCATGTGCAGTGGCAAACCGTAGTCTGGCTTTTTTATGACGGTTTTGGAGCAGAGGCTTCTTCCTTGCTGAGCGGCCTTTCAGGTTATGTCAATATAGGACTCGTTTTACTGTGGATATAGATACTTTTGTACCTGTTTCCTCCAGCATCTTCACAACGTCCTTTGCTGTTGTTCTGGGATTGATTTGCCCTTTTCGCACCAAAGTATGTTCACCTCTAGAAGACGTGTCTCCTTCCTGAGCGGTATGACGGCTGCGTGGTCCCATGGTGTTTATACTTGCATACTATTGTTTGCACAGATGAACGTGGTACCTTCAGGCGTTTGGAAATTGCTCCCAAGGATGAACCAGACTTGTGGAATCATCCAGCGATCATACACTGTTTACCAGGGAGCAGGGCTACCGACATTAAGGCTAATCTGAAGATGGTGCTGGCTAAAGCTAAAACTGGCGAGAGTAGAGAGTACAGAGATATTGTTATCCACGTCGGCACCAACAATGTTAGGATGAAACAGTCAGAGATCACCAAGCGCAACATAGCTTCAGCGTGTAAATCCGCTAGAAAGATGTGTCGGCATCGAGGGGGAGTGATGTCTCACAACTCAATCGCTGGTTGAAAACTGTTTTCTGCCCCTCCCAAAAGATAGAATTTGTAGATAATTGGCCCTCTTTCTGGGACTCACCCACAAACAGGACCAAGCCTGACCTGCTGAGGAGTGACGGACTCCATCCTAGTTGGAGGGGTGCCTCTCATCTTATCTACCAACATAGACAGGGCTCTAACTCCTCTAGCTCCACAATGAAATAGGGCTGTTAGCCAGCCTGCCAGCATAGTGGAGTCTGCCACTAGCATAGTCAGTGTAGTCAGCTCAGCTATCCCCACTGAGACCGTGTCTGTGCCTCGACCTAGGTTGGGCAAAACTAAACATGGCGGTGTTCGCCTTAGCAATCTCACTAAGATAAAGACGTCCTCCATTCCTGTCATTATTGAAAGAGATCATGATACCTCACATCTCAAAATAGTGCTACTTAATGTTAGATCCCTTACTTTAAAGGCAATTATAGTCAATGAACTAATCACTGATCATAATCTTGATGTGATTGGCCTGACTGAAACATGGCTTAAGCCTGATGAATTTACTGTGTTAAATGAGGCCTCACCTCCTGGCTACACTAGTGACCATATCCCCCGTGCATCCCGCAAAGGCGGAGGTGTTGCTAACATTTACGATAGCAAATTTCAATTTACAAAAACAAAAATGACGTTTTCGTCTTTTGAGCTTCTAGTCATGAAATCTATGCAGCCTACTCAGTCACTTTTTATAGCTACTGTTTACAGGCCTAGTGGGCCATATACATCGTTCCCCATTGAGTTCCCCGAATTCCTATCGGACCTTGTAGTCATAGCAGATAGTATTCTAATCTTTGGTGACTTTAATATTCACGTGGAAAAGTCCACAGACCCACTCCAAAAGGCTTTCGGAGCCATCAGCAACTCAGTGGGTTTTGTCCAACATGTCTCTGGACCTACTCACTGTCACAGTCATACTCTGGACCTAGTTTTGTCCCATGGAATAAATGTTGTGGATCTTAAAGTTTTTCCTCATAATCCTGGACTATTGGACCACCATTTTATTACGTTGGCAGTTGCAACAAATAATCTGCTCAGACCCCAACCAAGGAACATCAAAAGTTGTGCTATAAATTCACAGACAACACAAAGATTCCTTGATGTCCTTCCAGACTGCCTCTGTCTACCCAAGGACGTCAGAGGACAGTTAACCACCTAACTGAGGAACTCAATTTAACCCTGCGCAATACCCTAGATGCAGTTGCACCCCTAAAAACTAAAAACATTTCTCATAAGAAACTAGCTCCCTGGTATACAGAAAATACCCGAGCTCTGAAGCAAGCTTCCAGAAAATTGGAACGGAAATGGCGCCACACCACTAGAAGTCTTCCGACTAGCTTGGAAAGACAGTACCGTGCAGTATCAAAGAGCCCTTACTGCTGCTCGATCATCCTATTTTTCCAACTTAATTGAGGAAAACGAGAACAATCCGAAATTCCTTTTTGATACTGTCGCAAAGCTAACTAAAAAGCAGCATTCCCAAGAGAGGATGGCTTTCACTTCAGCAGTAATAAATTCATGAACTTCTTTGAGGAAAATATCATGATTATTAGAAAGCAAATTACGGACTCATCTTTAAATCTGCGTATTCCTTCAAAGCTCAGTTGTCCTGAGTCTGCACAACTCTGCCAGGACCTAGGATCAAGAGAGACACTCAAGTGTTTTAGTACTATATCTCTTGACACAATGATGAAAATAAGTATGGCCTCTAAACCTTCGAGCTGCATATTGGACCCTATTCCAACTAAACTACTGAAAGAGCTGCTTCCTGTGCTTGGCCCTCCTATGTTGAACATAATAAACGGCTCTCTATCCACCGGATGTGTACCAAACTCACTAAAAGTGGCAGTAATAAAGCCTCTCTTGAAAAAGCCAAACCTTGACCCAGAAAATATAAAAAACTATCGGCCTATATCGAATCTTCCATTCCTCTCAAAAAATTTAGAAAAGGCTGTTGCGCAGCAACTCACTGCCTTCCTGAAGACAAACAATGTATACGAAATGCTTCCGTCTGGTTTTAGACCCCATCATAGCACTGAGACTGCACTTGTGAAGGTGGTAAATTACCTTTTAATGGCATCAGACCGAGGCTCCTCATCTGTCCTTGTGCTCCTAGACGTAAGTGCAGCTTTTGACCATCGATCACCACATTCTTTTGGAGAGATTGGAAACCCAAATTGTTCTACACGGACAAGTTCTGGCCTGGTTTAGATCTTATCTGTTGGAAGGATATCAGTTTGTCTCTGTGAATGGTTTGTCCTCTGACAAATCAACTGTACATTTCGGTGTTCCTCAAGGTTCCGTTTTAGGACAACTATTGTTTTCACTATATATTTTACCTCTTGGGGATGTCATTCAAAAACATAATGTTAACTTTCACTGCTATGCAGATGACACACAGCTGTACACTTCAATGAAACATGGTGAAACCCCAAAATTGCCTTCGCTAGAAGCCTGTGTTTCAGACATAAGGAAGTGGATGGCTGCAAACGTTCTGCTTTTAAACTCGGACTAAACAGAGATGCTTGTTCTACGTCCCAAGAAACAAAGAGATCTTCTGTTGAATCTGACAATTAATCTTAATGTCGTACAGTCGTCTCAAATAAAATTGTTAAGGACCTCAGCGTTACTCTGGACCCTGGTCTCTCTTTTGACGAACATATCAAGACTGTTTCAAGGACAGCTTTTTTCCATCTACGTAACATTGCAAAAATCAGAAACTTTGTGTCCAAAAATGATGCAGAAAAATGTATCCATGCTTTTGTTACTTCTAGGTTAGACTATTGCAATGCTCTACTTTCCGGCTACCCAGATAAAGCACTAAATAAACTTCAGTTAGTGCTAAATACGGCTGCTAGAATCCTGACTAGAACCCAAAAATTTGATCATATTACTCCAGTGCTAGCCTCTATACACTGGCTTCCTGTCAAGACAAGGGCTGATTTCAAGGTTTTACTGCTAACCTACAAAGCATTACATGGGCTTGCTCCTACCTATCTCTCTGATTTGGTCCTGCCGTATATACCTACACGTACGCTACGGTCACAAGACACAGGCCTCCTAATTGTCCCTAGAATTTCTAAGCAAACAGCTGGAGGCCATTTTTATGGAATGGTCTGCCTACCCATGTGAGAGACGCAAACTCGGTCTCAACCTTTAAGTCTTTACTGAAGACTCATCTCTTCAGTGGGTCATATGCTTGTGTGTAGTCTGGCCCAGGAGTGTGAATGTGAACGGAAAGGCTCTGGAGCAACGAACCGCCCTTGCTGTCTCTGCCTGGCCGGTTCCCCTCTTTCCACTGGGATTCTCTGCCTCTAACCCTATTTCAGTGGCTGAGTCACTGGCTTACTGGTGCTCTTTCATGCCGTCCCTAGGAGGGGTGCGTCACTTGAGTGGGTTGAGTCACTGATGTGATCTTCCTGTTTGGGTTGGCGACCCCCCTTGGGTTGTGCCGTGGCGGAGATCTTTGTGGGTTATACTCGGCCTTGTCTCAGGATGGTAAGTTGGTGGTTGAAGATATCCCTCTAGTGGTGTGGGGACTGTGCTTTGGAAAAGTGGGTGGGGTTATATCCTTCCTGTTTGGCCCTGTCCGGGGGTATCATCGGATGGGGCCACAGTGTCTCCTGACCCCTCCTGTCTCAGCCTCCAGCATTTATGCTGCAGTAGTTTATGTGTCGGGGGGCTAGGGTCAGTTTGTTATATCTGGAGTACTTCTCCTGTCCTATCCGGTGTCCTGTGTGAATTTAAGTATGCTCTCTCTAATTCTCTCTTTCTCTCTTTCTTTCTCTCTCTCGGAGGACCTGAGCCCTAAGACCATGCCTCAGGACTACCTGGCATGATGACTCCTTGCTGTCCCCAGTCCACCTGGCTGTGCTGCTGCTCCAGTTTCAACTGTTCTGCCTGTAATTATTATTATTTGACCATGCTGGTCATTTATGAACATTTGAACATCTTGGCCATGTTCTGTTATAATCTCCACCCGGCACAGCCAGAGGAGGACTGCCGACCCCACATAGCCTGGTTCCTCTCGGTTTTGGCCTTTCTAGGGAGTTTGTCCTAGACACCGTGCTTCTACACCTGCATTGCTTGCTGTTTGGGGTTTTAGGCTGGGTTTCTGTACAGCACTTTGAGATATGTACGAAGGGCTATATAAATACATTTGATTTGATTTGGAGTTCTACAATTTTTTCTTCTGAGGTCTTGGCTGATTTCTTTTGATTTTCCCATGATGTCAATCAAAGAGGCACTGAGTTTGAAGGTAGGCCTTGAAATACATCCACAGATACACTTCCAACTGACTCAAATTATGTCAATTAGCCTTTCAGAAGCTTCTAAAGCCATGACATCATTTTCTGGAATTTTCCAAGCTGTTTAAAGGCACAGTCAACTTAGTATATATAAACTTCTGACCCACTGGAATTGTGATAGTGAATTATAAGTGAAATAGTCTGTCTGTAAACAATTGTTGGAAAAATGACTTGTGTCATGCACAAAGTAGATGTCCTAACCAACTTGCCAAAACTATAGTTTGTTATCAAGAAATTTGTTGAAAAATGCATTTTAATGACTCCAACCTAAGTGTATGTAAACTTCCAACTTCAACTGTATCTGGGTCAAGATATCTTCTCCCCTAGCCGTCAGCAGAGAATGAGGTGGTCAGTAAAGACCGTCGGTCACAGCAAACATGCTTCCCAGTCTAAACAGTTTCGGTATATATTATCATCTGTTCGCTTTGGTGTTTTTACGTCTCTTTGACATTTCTTCTCGAGTCCAAGTTCAAGTTTGGTCGCCAAAGTCTACGCCCCCTTCGTCTGTGATTGGTCAACAGTTTCTTTGTTGTCATTCAACGAGAGACAAAAAATGTCAGAAAATAATATTCGCTTGAGAAATACTGCACCAAACATCTTAGTTAATGTTAAAATGTGCAACTAAGACCTTCTCTGCAAAAATGTCAAAACTCATTACAGATTTTTTGATTTATCTTAGATGAATTCTGACTATTTAGAGGAAGTGTTATGTCTATGTTGTTTCTACGTTGGCTCAAGAAGACAAAATAATATTTCTGCTTCTTTCTAACTTTTCAAGCAGTCTTTTAGGGGAGTATGCGAGGCACAGAAGTTAGCTTCACCAAACCTCGTATGCGGGTGCCTTAACACAACACAGGCGAAAAGGGTCTTTGTGAATGGTGGTTGAGAAATATGTAGGACACTTTTTTAGTGACTTGCTCATGCTTACAATATGCACGTCTTGATAGAATTTCAGAAGACGGAGAACACTTCGTCTTCTGTAATTCCTCTTAGCTCTGATATTCGCACCTGTCAGCAGTTTCAGCAGAGACTAAAGTTAAAATCAAATATCCTTTCAAATTCTGTCTATAGTCCTCCCTCACTTTTAAATATCCCTCAGATTCAGAGACCACAGACTGTAATGGATTCATAATGTCATCTCTAGAACATCAAACAATTTCTAAAACTCAGATCTTTTCATCAACGGAGAACAGAGAGATTTAAAAAAATATATACTGTACTTTGAAAGGCTGTGCATCGCTTGACAATTGAGGGTTTTCTTTAAGGTGATTGATTTAATGTTTGAGTCGGGTACTGAGCAATGACAAACTCAATCCCAATGAAGGGATGAAATACAACAGTTGACTGTTGAATCAGATGACAAGGTGACCCCATTAAGACTCATCTACACAGAATAGACAGAATGAGACAAGGTTATTGGTCATTAGGAGGGGGTGGCACATTGACCAGTGGTTGTATGTTAGTGGTGTTCCTTTGCCTGTGGTCCATAGTGTCTACAGGGGCATGAGTTCGACATAGCTTGTTCACCAACACACTTTGTGTCAGCCACAAGTAGCAGTCCATCAAAACAAAAATTCCTGACAAAAGAAGAGAGCGGACCTGACATGATCAAAACTGGCCTGGCAATCATCCCCCACTTCCCCTTGATTCTGCAAGTATCATGATCGTATTGAATACAAGGATATAACATCTATAAACGAGACAGGAATGCTTATGTGGGAGGTGTTGCTGTATATATTCAGAGCCATATCCCTGTAATGCTTAGAGAAGATCTTATGTCAAATGTTATTGAAGTGTTGTGGTTGAAGGTTCACCTGGCACATCTAAAGCCTTTTCTTTTGGGGTGTTGCTGTAGGCCACCAAGTTCTAACAGTCAGTATCTAAATAACATATGTGAAAAGTTTGATAATGTATCTGGTTAAGATGGCGCCAACAAACATGGCTGACGTTATACAGTTTTGTGTGACTTATTTTTTAACTTATTGTGTACATAATGTTGCTGCTACCGCCTCTTATGACCAAAAATAACTTCTGGACATCAGAAAAGCGATTACTCACCACGGACTGGAAGAAACGTTTTCCTTTAACGAGTCAGACAAGAAGGATATCCTGCTTTCAATGGAACAGGCCCAGATCCACGCCTTTTGCGTGAAGAAAAGACGCCTGAAAAGGGGACGCAGATCGGGGATCCTTCTGAGAAGCGAGCTAGTAAACTCCCAATGCCTTCCATTCGCCTTGCTAAGATGCAATAAAATTGATGACCTATTATTAAGATCATCCTACCAACGGGACATTAAAAACTGTAACACCCTACGTTTCACCGAGACGTGGCTGAACGAAGAAACGGACAATATAGAGTTGGTGGGAAATTACATGCACCGGCAGAAGAGAGACGCTAAGATGAGACACTACGATGAGGGGTGGGGGTGTGTGTCTTTTTGTCAATAACAGCTGGTGCGCGAGGTCTAATATTAAAGAAGTCTTGAGGTATTGCTGGTCTGCGGTAGAGTACCTTATGATAAGTTGTCGACCACTCTTTCTACCAAGAGATTTCTCATCTGTATTATTCGTAACCGTCTATTTACCACCACAAAGTGAAGCTGGCACTAAGACCGCTCTCAACCAACTCTATAAGGCCATAAGAAAAAAAGAAAATGCTCACCCAGAAGCGGCGCTCCTAGGGACTTGAATGCAGGCAAACTTAAATCAGTTTTACCACATGTTCACCAGCATGCAACCAGGGGGAAAAAATCCTAGACCACCTTTACTCCACACACAGATGCATACAAAGCTCTCCCCCACCCTCCATTTGGCAAATCTGAGCATAATTCTATCCTCCTGATTCCTGTTTACAAGCAAAAACTAAAGAAGGAAGTACCAGTGACTCTCTCAATACGGAATTGGTCAGATGATGCGGATGCTAAACTACAGGACTGTTTTTCTAGCACAGACTGGAATATGTTCCGGGATTCATCCAATGGCATTGAGGAACACACCACCTCAGTCATTGGCTTCATCAATAAGTGCATCGACGAAGTCGTACCCACAGTGACTATACCTACATATCCCAACCAGAAGACATGGATTACAGGCAACATCCGCATCAAGCTAAAGGCTAGAGCTTCCGCTTTCAAGGAGCGGGAGACTAATCTGGAATCAGATGGTTTATTCACCAAAAATACATTGGAAGTAAAATGCATTAAAAAAAACGAATAATAAAGAAAAGAAAAGCATTGTATGTTAGAATTTACTTGACTATACTTGAATATATAGCCACTCCTATCTCTCATAGACCCACTCCAATTCCCATACCGCCCCAACAGATCCACAGATGACGCAATCACAATCGCACTCCACACAGCCCTTTCTCACCTGGATAAAAGGAACACCTATGTGAGAATGCTGTTCATTGACTATAGCTCAGCATTTAACACCATAGTGCCCACGAAGCTCATCACTAAGCTAAGGACTCTGGGACTAAACACCTCCCTCTGCAACTGGATCCTGGACTTCCTGACGGGCCGCTCCCCAGGTGGAAAGAGCTGATCCTTAACACTGGGGCCCCTTAGGGGTGTGTACTTGTCCCCTCCTGTATTCCCTGTTCACCCACGACTGCGTAGCCAAACACGACTCCAACACCATCATTAAGTTTGCTGACGACACAACAGTGGTAGGCCTGATCATGGACAATGATGAGACGGCCTATATGGAGGAGGTCAGAGACCAGGCAGTGTGGTGCCAGGACAACAACCTCTCCCTCAATGTGAGCAAGACAAAGGAGCTGATCGTGGACTACAGGAAAAGGTGGGCCAAACAGGCCCCCATTAACATCGACGGGGCTGTAGTGGAGCGGGTCGAGAGTTTCAAGTTCCTTGGTGTCCACATCACTAACAAACTATCATGGTCCAAACATACCAAGACAGATGTGAAGAGGGCACGACAAAACCCTTTCCCCCTAAGGAGACTGAAAAGATTTGGCATGGGTCCTCAGATTGTCAAAGGGTTCTACAGCTGCACCATGGAGAGCATCCTGACCGGTTGCATCACCACCTGGTATGGCAACTGCTCGGCTTCTGACCGTAAGGCGCTACAGAGGGTAGTGCGAACGGCCCAGCACATCACTGGGACTAAGCTTCCTGTCATCTATGGACCTATATAATAGACGGTGTCAGAGGAAAGCCCATACAATTATTATTCTTGAACTACACTGTTGGTTAAGGGCTTGTAAGTAAGCATTTCGCGGGAAAGTCTACACTTGTTGTATTCAGTGCATGTGGCAAATAAAGTTTGATTTGATGAAAACAGAAAGGTCTACTTTCTTGGGAACCTGAATATTGACTAGTTTTCATCTAAAGCCTTTTCATTTGGGGTGTTTCTATAGGCCACCATGCACTAACAGTCAGTATCTAAATATTATGTGTGAAATGCTTTATGGTGTATGTGAAGTAAACAGAGAGGTCTACTTAATTGGAAACCTGAATATTGACTGGTTTTCATCAAGCTGTCCACTCAAGAGGAAGCTTCTCACTGTAACCAGTGCCTTTAAATCTAGTTCAGGTTATTAATCAACTTACCAGGATGTTACCAAACACTACAGGAGCATGCATTGATCACATTTTTACTAATACTGTAGAACCTTGGATGCAGTGATCACAATATAGTGACTATATCCAGGAAAGCCAAAATTCCAAAAGCAGGGCCTAAAATACTGTGTAAGAAGTCATACAAAAGATTTAGCTGTGACTCTTATGTGGATGATGTTAAAACATATTTGTTGGTCTGATGTGATTAATAAGGAGAGTCCAGACACTGCACTTCCAATTATTTATAAACATGGACATGTTAAGAAACTGACTGTTAGAACTGTTCAGGCTCCATGGATTGATGAGGAATTGAAAGACTGTATGGTTGAAAGAGATAGGGCAAAGGAATGGCTAATAAGTCTGGCTTAACATCTGACTGGCTGACTTATTGCAAATTGAGAAATTATGTGACTAAACTCAACAAAAAGTAGAAACTGTATTATGAAGTCAAGATCAATGATATAAAGAATGATGGAAGAAAAAAATGGATTCCATCTTTCATCGAATCAGATGGTTTATTCACCAAAAGTAAGTAAGGAAGTAAAATGGATGGAAGTAAAATGCATTAAAAAACAAACATTAAAAAACAAATAATGAAAGAAAAGCAGTGTATGTTAGAATTTTGTAAAGTTGGTACTGGCATTGACATGGAAAGATACTAAGGATTTTACTTGACTATATAGCCACTCCTATCTCTCATATCTTTAATCTGAGCCTGGAGGAAAGTGTTTGTCCTCAGGCCTGGAGGGAAGCCAAAGTCATTCCGCTACCCAAGAGTGGTAAAGCGGCCATTACTGGTTTTAACAGCAGACCTATCAGCTTGCTGCCAGCTCTTAGCAAACCGTTGACCAAATGCTAGATTTCAGTGCAGCCTTTGATATCATTGACCACAACCTGTTGTTGAGAAAACATATGGGTTTTCAACCTCTGCCATATCATGGATTAAGAGCTATCTATCTAATATAACTCACATGGTTTTCTTTAATGAAAGCTTTTCTAATGTGAAACATGTCAAGTGTAGTGTACCGCAGGGCAGCTCTCTAGGCCCTCTAATCTTTTCTATTTTTACCAATGACTTGCCACTGGCATTAAACAATGCATGTGTGTCCATGTATGCTGATGATTCAACCATATACGCATCCGCAACCACAGCTAATGAAGTAACTGAAACCCTTAACAAAGAGTTGCATTCTGTTTTGGAATGGGTGGTCAGTAATAAACTGGAGGATTGTATTTGGTACAAATCCTTGCCTAAGTTCTAGACCTCAGCTGAATCTGGTAATGAATGGTATCGCTGTTGAACAAGTTGAGGAGACTAAATTATTTGGTGTTACTTTAGACATGAACTTGTCCTCTTGCTCAGTTGTGCACCAGGGCCTCCCACTCCTGACAAGTTTTAGAAGAAAGGTCTTTATTTCTGGCCATTTTGAACCTGTAATGGAACCCAGAAATGCTGATGATCCAGATACTCAACCAGTCTAAAGAAGGACAGTTTTATTGCTTCTTTAATCAGGACAACAGTTTCCAGCTGTGCTAACATAATTGCAAAATGGTTTTCTAATGATCAATTAGCCTTTTAAAATGATAAACTTGGATTAGCTAACACCACGTGCCATTGGAACACAGGAGTGATTGTTGCTGATAATGGACCTGTCAAGCCCTGACCATAGAGAGCCTTTTATTCTCTATTTTGGTTAGGTCGGGGTGTGACTAGGGTGGGTGATCTAGTGTGTTGATTTCTATGTTGGCCTGGTATGTTTCCCAATCAGAGGCAACTGTTTATCATCGTCTCTGATTGGGGATCATATTTAGGCAGCCATTTCACCACTGTGAGTGTGTGATATTTAGGCAGCCATGTCACCACTTGAGCTTCAAGTATCGTTTATTCTTTATTGTTTTTTTGTTTGGTTCTCTGATAATAAAAGGATGTCCAACCGATTCCACGCTGAACTTTGGTCTGAGTATGATTACAACGACGATCGTGACAGAAGATTCCACCACACCAGGACCAAGCAGCATGCCCGGGAGGAGAAGGTATCCTAGCAGGAGACGAAAGCCATCCGTTGAAACAGATGCAAGGAGATAAGGGAGGACAGCGACGACGCCTAGGGTTCAAAGCCGCATAGAAAGGCCAAAAGAGAGCCCAAATTTTGGGGTGAGGGAACACAGAGTGGTCATCGGAGCCGAGGAGTGAGCCAGAGCCAGTCTGGGAGAAGAGGGAGGAACTGGAGGACAGCGAACGGAGAGAGCCAGAGACCGTTAGTGAGCTGATGGAGAAACTGGAGGAGAGAGAGATGAGAGAGTTGTTGGGTTGGTGTATGATGCATGACTTTCGCCCTGAAGAGCGTGTCATCAATTTGCTGCCACCTGAGTCAGCTCTCCGTACTCGTCCTGAGGAGCGTGTTAGCAGTCTGGTTAAAACTGTTCCGGCTCCACGCACCAGGTCTCAGTACGCCTCCACAGCCCTGTGCGTCCGGTGCCGGCTCGCCATGCGAAGTGTGTAATCGTTCCGGGTACGATTTGTGCCGGTTCTAGGCACCAGGTCTCCAGTACGCCTCCACAGCCCAGTACGTCCTGTGCCTACTCCCCGCACTCTCCCTGAAGTGTGTGACACCAGTCCGGTGCCACCTGTGCCGGCCCCATACATCAGGCCTCCAGTGCGCCTCCCCAGTCCAGAGCTTCAAGCGACGGTCCACGGTCCAGAACCTCCAGCTCCAGGGCAGGAGCCTTCCTCTGCGCCGATGCCCAGTCCGAGCACGGCGTCCAGTCCAGCGCCATGGCAGGAGCCCTTCTCTGCGCCGATGGCCTGTCCAGCCACTGTGTCCTTTCCCGCTCCATGGCAGGAGCCTTCCTCTGTGCCGGTGCCCAGTCCAGGCACGGCGCCCGGTCCCGCTCCATGGCAGGAGCTTTCCTCTGCGCCGGTGCCCGGTCCAGGCACGGCGGTCAACTCAGCTCCATGGCTGGAGCCTTCTTTGGCGCCGGTGCCCAGGCTGGGTGCGGCTAACAACCCAGCACCATGGCCGGGGCCCTCCTCTGAGCCGATGCCCAGTCTGGGCACGGCGTTCTACCTGTGTTCTGGGCGGGGGCAAAGTCCCGCCACTGATGCTGGCAAATCCACGAGCGGAATGGGTACTTTGCCCCGCACCGGAGCCGCCACCGACGCTAGATGCCCACCCGGACCCTCCCCTATAGAGTCAGGCTTTGCGGCTGGAGTCCGCAACTTTGGGGGGAGGGTACTGTCACGCCCTGACCATAGAGAGCCATTTATTCTCTATTTTGGTTAGGTTGGAGTGTGACTAGGGTGAGTGATCCAGTGTGTTGATTTCTATGTTGGCCTGGTATGGTTCCCAATCAGAGGCAGCTGTTTATCGTTGTCTCTGATTGGGGATCATATTTAGGCAGCCATTTCACTACTGTGTTCTGTGGGATCTTGTTTCTTTGTAGTTGCATGTGAGCACTGCTTGAGCTTCACGTATCGTTTATTCTTTATTGTTTGTTTGTTCGGTTCTCTGATAATAAAAGGATGACGAACCGATTCCACGCTGCGCTTTAGTATGATTACAACAACGATAGTGACAGGGCTTCTGTACGCCTATGTAGATATACCATAAAAAATCTGTCGTTTCCAGCTACAATAGTCATTTACCACATTAACAATGTCTACACTGTATTTCTGATCAATTTTATGTTATTTTAATGGACAGAAAGTGTGCTTTTCTTTAAAAAACAAGGACATTTCTAAGTGACCCCAAACTTTTGAACGGTAGTGTATGTGAATTGTAAAGTCTTTTGTCTGTAATGTCTTTTTCATTATGTGTCGGAACCCAGTAAGACTAGCTGTCGCCATTGGCGTCGGCTAATGGGGATCCTAATAAATCAAATAATAAGTCAAATCAAATATTGGCCTTGTGTCAAGCCTGCCAATGTCACTACAAGGGAAGGGAAGAGAGGCAGGGGGTAAACCTAGAGCTGTAGCAATTTCAATTAGGAGGCTCCAAATCACACTCTCCAATCATTAAGTGAAGTCATCATGGGTTTTCAACAGGATTCTCCAAGCTGTTTTTCTCTCTATGGGACTGATGCAACTGTCTAACTGAAGTGTAATGTCCCTCCCAAAAACTTACACTGAATAGCAAAGATGGATTTCCACAGGAGTCACATTGTGTGAATAAGACTTGGGATAAATATAGTCTTTAGACCCTTTCGACTCCCCTCCCTGGCCTTATTTGCATGCAGTCATTTGTTAGATTTGTATCAGCATGCTGATCTGGAAGAGAAAAGTCCCTTGGGCTCTGGCTAGCGAGCCAGAGCAAATAATGGACTGTTACACGGGGAAAACTAGAGAGACGAGCTCCCCGAAAACAAAGCTTCAAGACAAGTGGCTCTGTGTAACAAGAGCCTGAAGCAATCCCAACTCCTACACTTAACCACCCACACATCCAACTGCCCCTGTCATTCTCCATCCAATTCCTCCACAGACCGAGTGAAATGACTGTCCTGACAAACTCATCACTACATGTTTGTGGGAATAGATATCTGAAGTCATGCCCTGGCCAGAGTTCTGTTGTTTTGTCAGAGTGCAGCAGGAATTTCCTTAAAGTATCTAACTGCTCTGACAGCAGTAATTAGATGGGTCTGGAATGAGGGAGGCAGTGTAAGAGGATGAATATAGACATGCCTTGGTGGTGAGGCTAAGTGAACGCTCAAGTGAACGCTGAAGTTTGTAACGTTGGCAATGACTCATTCTAAAATCTTATCTCTTATTCGGTTTCAGTCCTGCTTCGTTTACCACGTTACACACCATGAGGATGAACCATGAGGATGAATCTGAAATCTGGAGTGGCTGAGGAAGAGGGTGAGAGGAGAGGTAATTTATGGTATAAGGGGGAAATACACCAGTCAGAGAAGGGGAGTGAAGCGGCGAATGTAGACAAACAGGGAAATGCATGTGAATCAGACTGATTAGAAACAATGGCATTGCTGTGATCAAAGCCAGCAGAAATCCCACGAGCCCATCTCACTTTAACATGATTAGTGTCATCCCTCATTTGACAAGCCTGCCAGGGAGGTAGATCTGAGACGAGTGGGGGAGTGAGCAGAGGAGAGCAGAGCGCCCAACCAGTTGTTTATTCATGGATCCACTGGCTCTTATTATGATATTGTGTATCTTCCAAAAAATTATAATCCTAAAGTTGGGATGTTGTTAGGAAAATAATTACAGGCATGTGACATACAGTAGCTTGGGAAGAACACCTACTTAGGTGAAGATATATGCTGTTTGAAAAGCTTTCTGTGATGATTGCATGGTAGGTAACAGTGGGTGCTGGACTCGTTGCAAAACTTGATCTTTCAAGGTAGGTACTGTATCTTGTGTTGCAATCTGTCACCCATGTGGCCTACATAACTGCAGCACTTGACATTCTCAAGATCAATGTTGCCAAAACATTGCAAAACACTTCAATCATTGTCATTTATTTATTATTTAAGTACTGTACAGTCGTGGCCAAATGTTTTGAGATTGACACAAATTTCCACAAAGTTTGCAGCTTCATTGTCTTTAGATATTTTTGTCAGATGTTACTATGAAAAACTGAAGTTAAATTACAAGCATTTCATAAGTGCCAAAGGCTTTTATTGACAATTACATGAAGTTGATGCAAAGAGTCAATATTTGCAGTGTTGACCCTTCTTTTTCAAGACCTCTGCAATCCCCCCTGACATGCTGTCAATTAACTTCAGGGCCACATCCTGACTGATGGCAGCCCATTCTTGCATAATCAATGCTTGGAGTTTGTCAGAATTTGTGGGGTTTTGTTTGTCCACCCGCCTGTTGAGGACCACAAGTTCTCAATGTGATTAAGGTCTGGGGAGTTTCCTGGCCATGGACCCAAAATATCGATGTTTTGTTCCCCGAGCCACTTTTGCCTTATGGCAAGGTGCTCCATCATGCTGGAAAAGGCATTGTTCATCACCAAACTGTTCCTGGATGGTTGGGAGAAGTTGCTCTCGGAGGATGTGTTGTAAACATTCTTTATTCATGGCTGTGTTCTTAGCGAAAATTGTGAGTGAGCCCACTCCCTTGGCTGAGAAGCAACCCAACACATGAATGGTCTCAAGATGCTTTACTGTTGGCATGACACAGGACTGATGGCAGCACTCATCTTGTCTTCTCCGGACAAGCTTTTTTCCAGATGCCCCAAAACAATCGGAAAGGGGAATCATCAGAGAAAATTACTTTGCCCCAGTCCTCAGCGGTCCAATCCCTGTACCTTTTGCAGAACATCAGTCTGTCCCTGATGTTTTTTCTGGAGAGAAGTTTGCTGCCCTTCTTGACACCAGGCCATCCTCTAAAAGTATTTGCTTCACTGTGCGTGCAGATGCACTCACACCTGCCTGCTGCTTGTGGGGCACCACAAGCTCTGTACTGGTGGTGCCCCGATCCCGCAGCTGAATCAACTTTAGGAGACGGTCCTGGCGCTTGCTGGACTTTCTTGGGCGCACTGAAGCCTTCTTCACAACAATGGATCAGCTTTCCTTGAAGTTCTTGATGATCCGATAAATGCCTGATTTTGGTGCAATCTTACTGGCAGCAATATCCTTGCCTGTGAAGCCCTTTTTGTGCAAAGCAATGATGACGGCACGTGTTTCCTTTCAGGTAACCATGATTGACAGAGGAAGAACAATGATTCCAAGCACCCAAGGAGGGTGGTTACGTGCCGTCATCATTGTGTGTGTGTGTGTGTGTGTGTGTGTGTGTGTGTGTGTGTGTGTGTGTGTGTGTGTGTGTGTGTGTGTGTGTGTGTGTGTGTGTGTGTGTGTGCGTGTGTGTGTGTGTGTGTGTGTGTGTGTGTTGGGGTGTCAGTGTAAGTTGTGTGAGTGTGTGAGTAGAGTTCAGAGTCTTCAGGATAACCACTAAAACAATTAAGTCCCAGATAGGGAGCACAGCCTTTCTAGCTAGGTCCTAGAGGGCTTCTTCCACTGTCTGGCCTTATCCACCCAATTTATCCACCTTATTTATCAACCTACTTTAGGAGGATTACCCCATCAATTGCCCATTCTTCCCAGAAAGGAGGGGCACCAAAAAATGAAACAAAGATTAACAGATGATTTTCTGAGGCATGGTTTTTCACAGAAAGTGGTCCTATTTTAAATTCAGCTAAATTCCAACAAGTCCAGGGATTGTGGCACTTTTGTCTGCCAGTGAAATGTGCTCCACTCATCACAAAACCCCTCTGTAGTCTTTTCTTTCTCCCACACTGTCGTATACTACCAAAAAGGTTTCGAAAGGGTTCTACCTGGAACCAAAAATAGTTATTCAAAGGGTTCTCCTATGGGGACAGCCAAAGAACCCTTTTAGGTCTAGATAGCACCTTTTTTTTACTAAGAGTGTATATGAAAGTGAAGGGTCAGTTTCCATGATGATAATTGTTTTGGAGAGAAAATACTCCATATCACATTCACTGCTAAATATTTTAGATGTAATGATGTGAACAATCCTGAGACCAATATAAATAGTATATTACAGAAGAATATTAGTATCAAAATGTGTCATGGATAATGGTTGATAAATACTTTGGTGTGCACGTGCATGTCTGTGTGCATGCCTGTGCATGTGCGTGTGTGCCTGTAAGCACTGCATGTGTCACTCACCCAGAGGTAGCCTTGAGGTAGCAAGGTGCACCCTGCAGAGAACTGTCCTGGAGTGTGAAGGGCAGCTTCAAACTAAAAAGGAAACCAAACAAATATTAAGCAATAAAAAATATTACCAGTGACGTGTAGGCATGCTTCCCCCAAAAACAAACTCATCGCTACTTGTTTGTGGGAATAGATATCTGGAGTCGTGCCCTGGCCAGAGTTCTGTTGTTTTGTCAGAGTGCAGCAGGAACTTCCTGAAAGTAACTAACTGCTTTGACACCAGTAATTAGATGGGTCTAGACCAAGGGGCGCAGTGTAAGAGGATGAAAATAGACCTGGAAATTCGCAAGACGCTGAATATTTCTCACCCCTCTGTCTCAGATGCTGTCTGGTCAAAAAGAGTATGACATTGTCACCGCCGTAGCATTGAATGCAAGGGAAGCCAGCGAACATTTGGACTCCCTTGATAAAAAAAAGTATAAAATAATACCCAATCAGTGTTGAGCTAAACTGAGTGAGCTCAACTGTGAATGGTCCTGGCGCTCCAAAAGAGAAGTGTAAAGGGAAGCCAGTTTGGATTTGGCTTCACACCAATCACATCACATTAAGAGCAAAATGTAATTGACAGAAAATAATGGAATTGTTGCATCTCGTTGCATTGTTGTCAGTTTCAGTTTCTTAAATTAGCCATGCATGGAGATAAGGATTTGGACTTGTGGTTTTACTTAATTCTCCGTTCTGGCCAATGATTATAAAGGTGATTCTGATCCATTCGTAAATTCATACATTGTGCCCCTGGCCTGAGAGGATGGAAGTTCAATATGTAGCTAAATGTAGTAGGCTAATGTTAAGTAGCTGACTCATCATTGCCCATGAAAGGAAGTTAGGCTAGTGAGCAAGCATTTTAGCCAGGTAGCCTAGGACAACAAAAACTCAAAACGTGTAGTGTATGACGAAGTCATAGACCATTTCATCAACATGAAAGAGAGGAGGATGGCTTTAACATTTCTCTACAAGTAAGGTGAGTCAACATGTTTTTTCTACTTCCTCGCACACACACAGAAATCACAACCATTGACAGCCAAATCATATTTAGCTTATGTTGATTGGACTAAATTGTTTTTGGTATCTTTTAGTTTTCACTGTATTAGCATAGATGATTTGGTGATGGTGCTGGAATAGTGGAGACAGCTCCTGTTTTCTTTGCTACGTGCAGTAACTCTCCGTGTTTCTAAATCAATAGTTGTTCAGTAACGTTAGCCGAAATGTCGGAAACATTAACTTGACCATGCTGTAGGTCATACAACTGTTTGTTACATGCAATATGCTTTGTGGACTTCACCAGACAGAGGTGTGGTTGAATTTATTCTGCCACTGTTTCTTCTTATTGTCTTGGCCTTAGGCCTATATATCACGGTCACAAGGCATATCATCTAACAGGTTATAAAGCAAACAAAGCACTTAATCACAACACATAGGTTGTAATATGGCTTTACATTTCTGGCTTGGCTTCCATACTGATTTTAACCAATGCAACGCTACTGAAAATTATATATTGTTTTGTTCATTTAGATAATTAAATATTCATCCCCATATGGTTTAGGTACAGTTGCTCTTCTAGCTGGAGACTGATTTCCCTTGGGATCGACTCTACACATCTGGATCGGCTTATAGAGCCCTGTAAGAGGATTAGATTCAGCCAAGACATAGGACCGTTTCTCTGTGGTGTGGTATCAATTCATCGTCAACATGTGTTACCATGTCCAGCAGATCTAAGTTGTCAACCTATGACTGATGTTTATTTCCCTGGAGTCTGACAGGTGTTTTTCCATTTGAATAAACAGGTCAGTCTAAAATGGCCACTCTTTTCATATTGGGAACTTCCTTTCAAGCAGCACTCACTGCACAGTTCTCCTACTGACAAAATGACAGTACCACATTGAGAAATTGCACCAGGCATGGGAAATTGATGGGGATTGACTGTTTCATATTGAAATAAACAAAGGATATTTCTTTAAAGCTTTTCATTTGGTAGGATGTCAATCATAATAGTGGCCTCCTGCAACGAAGGCATTTTATGACTGTCTAAAATAGGTAGAGTGGGCTGACATACAGTACCTTGTCAGAGTTTGAACCATGGTCTCCATAGCTCCTACTGTTATAATAGCACCCTTGCCCTTTCACTGCTGCACAGAACTCTCCTACCTACTCCCCACAGCCATCTGTAGATTCTGCTTCTCAACACCCCCTCACATACAATAAATGTACATGTCCCTGGTTTGTGCTATTTGCACCCTCACAGTTGAAAGAGCACAGCTAGTACCTGGGACCTGCAGAACAATTATAGCCATTATGTTGCTCCGGAATGAGAATGTATTTGGGTATGAATGGATGAAGAAAAAAAAACTTTAGCATCAACTCATTTTCTATTACTAAAAAGTTTGGGAAGGTACAGTATACAGTACATGAAAAACAGGGAATCCACTGTAGGACTGTAAGTGCTATAGGAGTGTGACATTTACCTAGACCATAACAGACCAGTTCAGAGTTGGAGCAGTATGAATCGCTGCAAAAAAAAAAGGCTATAACTGGCTTAGAAAAGCACAGCTCTCAGATCTATGAGTCAGTAGTAAAACAATAAAAATAGACATTCAGAGAATAAAAGCAACAACAGCAGTCTTAGGCCTGGAAGCTTTCAATGTTGGCCAATGAATAACTGCTTCTCGATCTTGGTGTCCCCATGAGACAAAGCACTGTGGGCATGCAGCCTCCCTGACCAGCACAATAGCCATGGCCATGAGGGAATGTTTATTGGTGGTCGTGATGCTGGGCCATGTGGCAGACGGAACATCTAATTGTGTGGTGCTGGGGTGGGAATGTGACTCAAGAGGTCAGCTATGGATGCTGCACGCCATTTACTGTTGTCCAAAAGGCAGGAAACATCAATCATGGGTAATTTATAACATTCACTTGCCAAATCCCTCCCTCACTCCCTTGCAGGGTGTGTTTGTAAACACAAAACACCCCCCCAAAAAAAATGATGCAGGACAGATGACTGCTTCTGCCCATCTGTCCAGTGAATGCGTTCCTCCAGATCCCCTCGGTCTCTCTACATCTATTCACATTCATCACGCAGATGCACTGTCTCTCTCCATCAATCTCTTGCTCTGCCGCCCCTTTTTTCTTCTCTCTCTCTGCTTATAGAGCCCACGTGTTCCAATCTCTCTCCCTCTCTGCCTGCTATTCCTCTTGGCTAGCTACGAGGAGTGAGATGTTTTTTGATTGGTAATTAAACGGCAGTAATAATATGGCCCCATATGGAAGCCCTGCGGTTAGAAGGAGGAGGCTGGTAGCTGAAGCAAAGGGAAAGCAGCGTAGCGATGGGATACTGCTGGTTTTGTGGGCTGCAGACAGTGGGTTTTATCAGTCACCGGAGACCGCTGGCCTGCATGTGATTTTCATAGCCAGAGTTTGATTTGACTCTCTCTCTCATAAATATATATATATATATTTGGACACACCTACCAATTCCAGGATTTTTCTTTATTTGTATTATTTTCTACATTGTAGAATAATAGTGAAGACATCAAATCTATGAATAACACATATGGAATCATGTAGTAACCAAAAAAGTGTTAAACAAATTAAAATATATTTCATATTTGAGATTCTTCAAAGTAGCCATCCTTTTCCTTGATGACAGTTTTGCACACTCTTGGCAGTCTCTCAACCAACATCTGTTCATTGACCTTTCCGCTCTGAACTACACTGTATGTGGAGTGGATTGTTGACTGCTCAATTTTTGCAAATCTTAGTAATGTTGTTTGAAAGAATCTACAGTCTCTCTTTGGAATTTCCATGACAGTATACAGAATATAGCCCTATTTGGTAAAAGACAAAGTCCACATTATGGCAAAAACAGCTCAAATATGCAAAGAGAAACGATGTAATGAGTGCGTTGAATCGGGAAGCAAGTACAGGGAGTAAGTGTTTTAATAAATAAAATAAACAATGAACACGAAACACCAACAACGCACCGACATGAAAACAGAGTCAGAAATAATGAAGCCTCGAGAAGGAACCAAAGGGAGTGACATATATAGGGACGGTAATCAGGGAAGTGATGGAGTCCAGGTGAGTCTGATGACGCGTAGGTGCGCATAACGTGTGCGCCATAACGAGCATCCTGGTGACCTAGAGGCCGGAGAGGGAGCACACGTGACAAACGACAGTTCATCATTACTTTGAGACATGAAGGTCAGTCAATGCGGACATTTCAAGAAGTTTTAAAGTTTCTTCAAGTGCAGTTGCAAAAACCATCTAGCACTATGATGAAACTGGCTCTCACGAGGGCCGCCACAGGAAAGTAAGACCCAGATTTACCTCTGCTGCAGAGGATAAGTTCATTAGTTAACTGCACCTCTGACTACAGCCAAAATAAATGCTTCACAGAGTTCAAGTAACAGACACATCTGAACATCAACTGTTCAGAGGAGACTACGTGGATCAGGCCTTCATGGTCGAATTGCTGCAAAGAAAACACTACTAAAGGACACAAATAAGAAAAAGAGACTTGCTTGGACCAAGAAACACAAGCAATGGACATTAGACCAGTGGAAATCTGTCCTTTGGTCTGATGATTCAAAATTTGAGATTTTTGGTTCCAACCCCCGTGTCTTTGTGAGATGCAGAGTAGGTGAACGGATGATCTCCCCATGTCTGGTTCCCACCGTGAAGCATGGAGAAGGAGGTGTGATGGTGTGGGGGTGCTTTGCTGGTGACACTGTTGGGATTTATTTAGAATTCAAGACATACTTAACCAGCATGGCTACCACAGTATTCTGTTGCGATATGCCATCCCATCTGGTTTGCGCTTAGTCCCACTATCATTTGTTTTTCAACAGGACAATGACCCAAAACACACCTCCAGGCTGTGCAAGGGCTATTTGACCGAGAAGGAGAGTGATGGAGTGCTGCATCAAATGACCTGGCCTCCACAATCCCCCAACCTCAACCAAGTTGAGATGTTTGGGATGAGTTCAACCGCAGAGTGAAGGAAATCAGCCAACAAGTGCTCAGCATATATGAGAACTCCTTCAAGGCTGTTAAAATAGCATTCCAGGTGAAGCTGGAAATACATCCCACATATTAACTTTTAGCAAGGCACACCTGTTAATTCAAATAGATTCCAGGAGATTACCTCATTAAAGCTGGTTGAGAGAATGCCAAGAGTGTGCAAAACTGTCATCAAGGCAAAGGGTGGCTACTTTGAATAATTTAAAATATATTTTGATTTGTTTAACACTTTTTTCGTTACTACATGTGTTATTTCATAGTAGTAAAAATAGTAAATAGTAAAAACAAAGATATATATGTGTGTGTATATATATACACCTTGTCAGCTCGGGGATTCGATCTTACAACCTTTCGGTTATTAGTCCAACGCGGGTTAGCTTAGTGGTTACAGCATTGGACTAGTAACCGAAAGGTTGCAAGATCGAATCCCCGAGCTAACAAGGTAAAAATCTGTCGTGCTAACCCACTTTTGTTATTAACTGACTTGCCTAGTAAAATATATATATTTTTTTAATAAAATATATATGTGTGTGTAGCTAGCACCTTGAACTAAATGCATGTGCTAGATTATGCACATCTTTAGTGTTGACAGTGACTAGTGGACGCTCAATATTGTAAATCATAATGCCTGAGGGTGTGAACCAGTTCCATCTAAAATGTACAGGAAGCATTGACAGGTAATAAGGCAGCATGTGGGGTTTCCAGCGATGCACACACCATTGAGGTTGCCCATTCTAATAAGGTGTCAGTGAGGAACCATTTAAAAATCTAGGTTCCGCTAAGGCAATTGTCAGTCAGCAGCCCACTCTCCCTCACCGTCTACTACAGCTGTCTGCCAAGGAGAGCAGACAAGATCCCAGTTGGAGAAGGGAGGATATAGGGAAGATGGAGGGAGGGAGGCAGGTAAGCCAGATCGAGGGGAGATTTGATGGAGGACTTTGGGGACTGTGGGGAAGAGGATCAGCATGTGAGCTAATTAAAGGGGGATTTGTTGGTGCGATGAGAGGGCGGTCTCCCAGCTGCCGATTCCCAATGACCCAACGCCTGACACTGAGTCTGCCCCACCCATTACCCCAAGGGTGCGCCAGCCCATATGCCGCCTTCAGGTGGCCACTATGGTTAGTGTAGGCCAGAGCTGCACTGCAGCATGCTAGGAAAACTGAGGAAGGATGGATGTATAGCCATAGATATTCCTACACACATCATCAGGGACTGGCCTTCCCCTCTATGATCGTCACTATTCATGTTTTATATTGCATCAATGGCAGCCAGACAGTTATATGCATCAACATTTGCTGTCAAATCCAATAATCTAGCCTGTGATTGAAGGTACTGTCACTGGTAACAGTACACAATAGAACCATGTTATATACTATTTATACAGTTTACATGTGTTGTCAGGCTTTTGTCGTCTCTGCTTCGACAAGAGAGGGATGACTTACCCAGAACCAATTAATGTTGTTTTCCTCCTGAGGGAAACACAGGTGGACGTGTGTGTTAACCCTTAAAGTTAAGTTCCTGTGCAGCCGCTGTGAAATATATACTCCACTGTGTCTACATTTACCACACATTAGATGTGTGACGATTGCTGGGCTTCTACGAGGCACAAATATCGAACCCAGTGGACCTGTAACATTATCAATGAGAAGTCACACTGCAGCAAACAGGCATTGCATTGTCTGTGTAATGGATTATGTTTATTGGAAAGTGTGCAGTATCATCACTGATGGGATGTCTTTTAGAGTGTGATTCCCGAGCTTACAGTTTGGGCCTGCCCAGCAGAGAATTTTGAGTTTGTTTGCACATATATTATATTTTAAGCTCAGAATTACAACAAAACAAGCAAAGTTAATGCAACCCAAAGGATTTAGGTATAATACACCCAAGGCAAAGCTCCTCCTCCCTCCCCTCCCCTCTCCTATCCTTTCCTGCTCAATACCACATAGTCACAGTGCCCCCCTCCCAATTCCACATAGCAATCTCTCACACGCACTAACAGACACTAATAGAAAACCTCCGCTGTTTATTAACTGATAATTGACTGGCTCTGGCGCCTGCTCCCAACTGAATCCCTCACTGCACCCTCCCGTTGCCGTAGGCTACAGTCAGGATGGCCGGGAACTGAATTTCCAGTCAAACTGAAATGAATGGCTGCAGGTAAAGCAAACTAAGCAGGTTAGGACTCAGGGGTTTTATTGTGAACATGCAGACAAGACTGTATGGCAATTCACCATTACCATCCACACAAACTGCCTTGAGCATGTGCTAGAGAATAGGATGTGTTCACTGCATGATACATGTTTAGTATTCTGTACAAGGGAATCACAGTGGATTATCTCACAGGAATGTAATCAATAGAGGGTTAGGGTTGAACAGTGGCAGTCAGGTAACGCCCCCTTCCCAAAAGTAAACCAACACACACACACACAAGCACATGTGTATGCACACAAAGGCACACTCACACAGTCAGTGGCTGTATTTATAGAGCCGCTCTTAGACAGCTTCCAGACTTTTTAATTTTACATTTTTATTTCACCTTTATTGAACCAGGTAGGCCAGTTGAGAACAAGTTCTCATTTACAACTGCGACCTGGCCAAGAAAAAGCAAAGCAGTGCGACAAAAACAACAACACAGAGTTACACATAAACAAACGTACAGTCAATAACACAATAGAAAATAAAATTTGAAAAATTCTATGTACAGCATGTGCAAATGTAGAAGAGTAGGGAGGTAGGCAATAAATAGGCCATAGAGGTGAAATAATTACAATTTAGCAAAAACTGGAGTGATAGATGTGCAGATGATGTACAAGTAGAGATACTGGGATGCAAAATAGCAAGAGGGTAAGTAATAATAAGGGGATGAGGTAGTTGGCTGTGCTATTTACAGATTGGCTGTGTACAGGTACAGTGATCGGTAAACTGCTCTGACAGCTGATGCTTAAAGTTAGAGAGGGAGATATAAGAGCACATGTCACTGCCACCAATCGGACAGACCTGTGTTTGCTTGTTAGTTGTTCAATATCCTCCAGTGAATCTAACCCAGAAGGATGGCAGGATCAAAGTTGAAACACACTGCTCATGTTATCATTTCATGAGCTGGATGTCATCCAGCGATTTAAATTCCATGAGCGTCAACGGACAGAGATCAAAGTGTCAACCACCTGCTGTGCTTGCAGCCCTCTATTACTCAGAATATTCAACGTCATTGGAAGACTATGATTAAACCATCTGCAGCAGTAGGAATTCATTGAATAGGGTGCTGCTGCTTTCTGTTTTTAACTCTTCATTGACCCGTAGCTCATAGTGTGGTCAAAGCTCCAGGCTAAACATATGGCAATCAGCTTATTATTAAGCCTGGCCAGGGATGTCTCCTTCAATTTTCTAAGTACTGACTGTAGAGTAACGATTGGCTGTCTCCTTTGGCTATCCCACAGATCATATCAGGCAATAACTGGAATGAAGTGGGAGAGTGGTTTTGCATATCTCTGCTCTGAGCGCAGCCTGACATTGCCAGGACATCACAAACTCATATTCGTGACTCAACCCAGATTTTTCTCTTCCTTGTGTCCTTCACAGCTGACCGATTGCAACATGTCCGGCTAATGTTATGCAATTTCCGCATGTCGCTCCCTCTCCGTCCCTGCGGCCATGGCGGGCGGTTCCAACTCGCCTGGATGAAAGCGATGGACTCTCCCCGATAAATGGGTTTCAAAAGAGGACCACAGGTCAAGAGTTCTCTGTGGCGTCAATCTCCCACCTTCATCTCTCCCTTCGTCCATCTTTCCCTCTCTCTGCCAGGCAGAAATCTATCTGCATGAGGCCAAATTGTTCTGGGCTATGGGGATCTCTGCCCACCTATAAGATGTCACAACCACAACGCTGCCTCGACAGGGGTTCTGGATGACACCAAACGGGAGGCACAGGGTTTAATCCTCCTGATCAGATGGCATGGGACTCAGATCAAAGGGTCCTCTGGTGCCCACTGAGACAAAAACAGTGGGACGTGTGCACATTTGCCAGGGCGACTACATAGAATCAAGTAATATCCTGGGTTTGGAATTTCCCCTGTTCCATTCTATTGTGGCCAGATTGGCTCGACAAAATAGATATTTAATGCACGACTCTCTCAAAAATAGAAATACATTTTCTGCCGCGACTTGATTAATGTTCTGGTCAATGTAAAAAAAAAAACAAGCCAACTTCTTATACATTTCTGAATATGAACACGGTAGTCAATAAGTCACTATGTGCTCAAAAGAGGGTGCTGTGCTGGGTACTCTCACAAAGTGCTGTCCTCAAACATTTGGTTTTGTCTTACAGTTTTCTACATGGAGGTAGCTAGTGTTCTAGTAAAATCTGGCAGTGGGCCATGTATTGGATTCAGGTAGAGGGATGACTGACACGAGTAATTAGTAGAGAAGAACAGAGAGAAGGAGAGAACAAACACAGAGAGAAGGAGAGAACAAACCAACACAACAAACAGACAGGAACAATGCAATAGGAACATTCAGAACAGGGTGGGATGCAGAACAAGTTTGTTTTGTATTCTTTATAGTGATGCAACGATTTCATATAATTCTGGCACATTAGTCTCCTTTTATGTCATGCAAAAGTAGGCTAAGATTTAGCACATCTGCTGTGGTCCCCTCCTGGTTGTACAATGTGTCTATGCGCTATCGTGACAGGAACAGAATGAAGTGAGACGCTGGGCCAAGGGTGGAAGGGTTGAGGACAGGGGTGGCTCCCAGGCATTGCTAGAGCACGGATAATTTCCAGTAATTAGTATGTAAATGTCACAGCAACAGCACGTCCAGCTGTGCAACGGTTCAGGCTGCCCCTGCACCTGAACACCAGCACCACACTGTCCTCTGTTGGTATGGAGTGTTGTAAAGAAGAGAAGACATGGATGGAAGCAAGCTGAGGAACACTCAACTCTGTTCTCTTATATCGAGGTGGAGTTGACTATTGATAACTGCTCGCTAGCAACAACATTGAGTCACCATCCGTTGATTCTTTAAAAAATGTCAATTCTGAAAACGCTTACCTGTACCTCAGTGGAGGTCGGTGCAGTTTAAATTGAGGGAAGATATATTTTTTTAAATAAGCATGGCCTTATTTCTATTACAGTATATTGGATGACTGTCATTCATATTCCATTCACCAATGTAACGTCAATTGGTTTAGGCTACTACGTGATGCAAACATTTTACCTATACCCATCATTAGAATGCTACAACCTAGCTTCTGAATTAATGTTTACCACGTAGGTCAAGAGAAAAATTTGTGTAATCAAGGTGACACATTCAAAATCACCTCGCACACGCTTGCCTGCATACAGCTGATCTAGGGTGTAATCATTAGTACAACAGTTGCAAAAGTTTCTACAAATTCAGGTATGTTTATCCCCGTTTCGTTCTATTTGCTTCTGTTTAAGAAACATAACAGCTCTTCCTCAAAACCCCTGATCACTGCAAACACAATTCACTTTTGTAGCAGCCACATACAAAGACCATAATTATTTGCTTGTTGTATAATTCCTTCTCACATCTACGTGCTGTCCTCCGCTCATCTTTTCCCTTTGTTGTGGACTGTAACCATGCGAAAAAAAACATTTCAACCCTAACCTTTATACCATAACCGCGAACCGCTACACACAGCCTACATCATTGTCACCATATTAGCTAACGTCATAGTCAACTGCTACAATCATGCAGTACAGTGTACAGCAAGCAGTTTAGCAGTTACACAGATGGCCCCCAGTGACAATAAATTAATATAGCTAGCAGTCTCTTGCTTCTCCTTCATTTTTGAATAAATACATATTTCTCTTTATTTGAGTAAACTACTAGCACATTGTATGCACTGTGGTGCTAGCCTACTGTAGTTTATTCTTTCAGTACTAGATGAATTTACTGATCCTTTGATTAGGTCGACAACATGTCAGTTCAAACTGCAAGAGCTCTGATACATTGGAGGACGTCCTCCGGACATTGTCATAATTACTGTGTAAGGCTATGGAAGGGGGTGAGAACCATGAGCTTCCTAGGTTTTATATTAGAGTCAATGTAGAGTTTCTAGAGTTTCTGGTGTAGCCAGAAACTAGCTGTCCCCTGGCTACACCATGGTGCTACCCCAGAGAGTGCTGTCACGTTCTGACCTTAGTTATTTTCTTATGTCTTTGTTTTAGTATGTTCAGGGCGTGAGTTGGGTGGGTTGTCTATGTTCGTTTTTCTATGTTGTGTTTTGTGTTTGACCTGGTATGGTTCTCAATCAGAGGCAGGTGTCGTTAGTTGTCTCTGATTGAGAATCATTCTTAGGTAGCCTTTTCCCACCTGTGTTGCGTGGGTGATTGTTTCCTGTTTTGTTGTTTGTGTCACCATTCAGGACTGTTTCGGTTTTCGTTTCCATTCACTTTGTTATTTTTGTATTGAGTCGTGTTCAGTTATTATTAAAGTATCATGGACACTTACCACCCTGCGTATTGGTCCGATCCTTGCTACTCCTCCTCAGAAGAGGAGGAAAGCCGTTACACTACCGTAGATCTTCATTGCAAAACAGTGTGTTTTAATAAATGATTTGGTGCCGTGAATGTATTTAGTATAGTTTTATCTAATAATTTATTTTCTGAAATTCACTGAGGAGCATGGTCCTCCCCTTACTCATCTGAGGAGCCTCCACTGCTGTACCTATGCTTGTCCTGTACAACTGCAGTCCTTCCGCGGGGTGATGAAATTCATACTTACTAACCATTTTAAATTTCAACTTCAATGGTGTAGGGACGTCCCAAGGATCCTGGATTCCACTGATCCTGGATTCCACGGATCCAATTGAATCTCAATTAACGTAGTACGTACTATGAGCAACACAAAATAGGAAAAAGTTAGTGGTTGCTAAAAGTTTATCAAAGGTATGAATTTCAGCCCCCCGCAGAAGGACCGCAGTTGTACAGGACAAGCATAGGGTTTTCACAATTTACATTTCTACAAGAATTGACTGATGGTGACTCAATGTTGTTGCTAGCAAATCCCGCGACCAGTTATTGCCTCGATATAAGAGAACAGAGTTGAGTGTTCCTCAGCTTGATGGAAGCCAGACAGAAAAAGCTTTAAACAAGGAAGAACTGAGGGTTGTGATAACCATTTTACTACCATGGTAATCACACAAACAAATCAATGCATGCGACCAGACAGTCCACATTTTCTGTCAAATCATACGTGTTATGGCTATACATTAATATAGTTGGGGAGTATTCATAGGGATGTTGACATCATTCCGAGGCTTGAACGGATGATAATGTAAAGCACATGTGATTAATTCTACCTTCATACATATTTAATTGACATACTTTAGGTCTATGTCCAATAAAACTCATATGCTTCATCAGTGCTATTTGAGTTTACCTCTGAAGACTCTACAGACCGCCACAACACTAACAATCTACTCACAGGGGGGAGCCCAATATACCCAGCAGGAAACTGAGGTAGAGGAGTTGTGCTGACTATCACCAGCAATATAAAACATTACCTTGGCTCAATACGTTTGGCATCTGATACTCTTTAGTAATGACATGAAGAGATCCACAAAGATGAGACCTTGGTATCTGTCTACACTACATCTGGGTTAAGATGTTGGAACAGCCACAACTCCCAGTGAGTTGTTTATTCTAAAACCCAGAAGTGTGGCTCTTGCACTGACCCTATAAAGAGTGCTTCTTTGATATGGAGTGTTAAGCAGTCGAAGCTTGTGTGCTGTCACTGTGTCCCCATGATGGTGATGGTGACAACCTAGGCTAGGCGTGTCTGGACTGCAGCAGTTTTTTTTGTTGCTGTGCCCAGTGACTCTGCCGCGTTGACCGGGAGGCCCAGCCGTATCCAGGCGACACATCTGCTGTGATCCAGCTAGCACAGAGAAATTAGATTGACACTTCCTTCTGCATCCCCATAATCCTCCCTCCGAGGGCCTGTCTCCTTGTCCCATTTGAACTGTGGGGATGAGCAGCGGCTGACTGTTAGTGTGGAGAGATCAGTTGTCCTCTGACGCTGGGTGACACACCGAGAGAGAGGAGGAAGGAGATGAATAAACAAGTGACAGATTAGGGCTGTTTGAAATGAACCCCACTTCACCAGAAATCTATAGCCCTCCTAATGAATTACGCTGCTCCTGTGAGACAGGGGGGCTGAGGAGGTTACGGCTTTAGCAATTAATAAAGCAAAGCCTTGATGAGGGATGGGGAAAATGGCTGCAGGGACGGAATGTGCTTTTCAAACAGGCAAGCACAGGCACTTTTTCACCCCGCTGTTTGTGTGTTTATGTTTGCCAGAGAGATAGCGCTGCAGAGTAGAAAGGGAGCCTGCTACGTCCCAGCGGATCTGTGTTGAGGAAGAGCTTTTAATCCATGCTATGGCATCTGTTCCCCACAAATCAGAGAGGAGGATGATATCTGCTGCTCAGAAAGGAAGAGAACGACCTTCATGAAGAACAGAGGAAGAGAGCGATTGCATAAGGTGTCATCCTGATGACTTTACCCAAAAACATGTTGGGGAGGAAAAAAAATAAACCAACAGATGGATGTTGCATCAGGGAAAAGGGCACCTTTCTCCCTTTCCCTTTCCCTTTCTCTCCCTCTTTTTTTATCCCTATTTCATGGGCACGTCATCTATGGCATGGTGACAAACACACATTGAGCCACCTTTTCCACCAATGAAATAACAGCTTTGAGTCATTGTCATAAATCAGCAGATCTTTCAAACCCAACGGAGCTATAAAAAGACTCCATTAACACTTACAGCCTGAGACCAGTGGTGATGGCCCCTCTACAAACTCATCTCCAGCACTCTGAGTCACTCCTTTAGGGCCAGTAGTAGAACACGCCACTGCCTCCTCTCTTATCCTCCCATCAGCAGGAAAGATGGATGAGACAGAGAGCGGAAGGGACATGTACAGCACACAGCACACACACACAACAAGTCCAGTAAGCAAGTGCAGAGAACCCAGCGACCATGTTTAATGTGTCTACACTGCACTGAAATGGTCTCGCCATGACGTCTGTTTAATGGATTTAAAAACCAGTGACCTTGCTTGGCGAGGCTAGTGATCTCTGTGTACTAATCGAGTGTATTAGGTAGTCTCTGTTGCAGTCTCTGTGCACAGGAGCTAATCCTCAACAACAAAAAATAGAACAAAGCTTGTCACTATCCACTTCAAAGACTACATAATGAAGACTGAAAAGGCATTATAAAGAGCTCTACTGCTCCATACCAGCCATCACCATCTTCTTTCCTTCTAATGCCCTTATAAACGGAATGTGGGGAAAAAAAACTATTCTGAAAATCTTTATGGCCTTAGATCTCTTAGAGCCTACGAGACGCTGAGGAGGATGCTTTTTTAGTCTGGAGGAGACGTGGAGGGTTTCTGCTGTGTGTCCAGGTGCAGGCACGCCCATTTCTCTCACTGCTGCCTTCATGATCAAGAACCGCCATCCTCTGAGGGCGGTTTGAAAGTGAGGAGTGTGCTGGTGCCAAATTCCTGGGCTCTAGGGAGACATGTTGAATGCACAAGCATGATCTTCACTGAGACAAGCATGTGACATGCGCTACAGTGACCACCATAGCACACATGTGATGTGATGTCCTCCTTAGAAAGGGAAGAGAATACACATGCTTGTTATAGCTTCCAGTCCCTACTGGATTGGCTGTTGATACCTAGCACTACCAAGCCTGGTTGTTAGCTTGCCAACACCCACATGAAGGCGAGGCTAACATGGTTATCTGAATTATTGTCACGACTTCCGCCGAGGTCGCTCCTTGTACGGGCGACGTTCAGCGGTCGACGCCACCGGTCTTCTAGCCATCGCTGATCCATCTTTCATTTTCATTTGGTTTTGTCTTTATTTTCTACACACCTGGTTTTCATTATCCAATTACATGTTCATGTATTTAACCCTCTGTTTCCCCCATGTTTGTTGTGCGTGATTATTTTTATGTTCAGTTCGGTTCATGATGGCTTGTTTTTCGACAGGTGCTGTGTTCACCCGTGCATAATATTTACCATTGGTTTTTGGTCAAGTGTATTTGTTTACTTTACCTTTATCTTTTGAGTAAAGTACATTGCGCACTCATTTTGCTCTCCTGCTCCTGACTTCATGCACAAGCTACACTCACCTTCTGACAATTATAATGTTACGTGGAAAGGGGGGTGAGGAATATAATATTATGTCTACTCTGCTACATTATAGTGCAGTTAAACACAGTCATTTCCCATTGAGGGCACTCAAAGAGTACTTGCTGCAGCCCAGAATCTAAAAATACATCGTCTCAGGGATGATCTCACTACAAAGGTCCTAGGCTTTGTCTACACTTCAGACTTACATGAAAGTTATGCTATCAAAATGAAAAGATTGCATTGAAAAGACAGGACTACAGTAGATGCACAAAAGTCGCATTGTGGTCTGATAGTGTTCAGATCTGTCTTTTCAATATAATCTTCGTATTTCGATAGCAGAAGTTGCATGTAAACTCTGAAACATTGTCCCCCAGGGAGCTACTATACAAATCATATCAAATTGTATTTGTCACATGCGCCAAATACAACAGGTAGACCTTACATTGAAATGCTTACTTACAAGCCCTTAACCAACAATGCTTTAAGTCAAGAAACAAAATACAAATAAGTGTTAAGGAAAAAATAGATGAGTAAAAATGAATTAACAAATAATTAAACAGCAGCAGTAAAATAATAAGCAAGGCTATATAATCAGAGGGTACCTGCAGTAGCAGAGAGAACAGTCTATGACTAGGGTGGCTGGAGTCTTTTTAGGGCCTCATTCTGACACCGCCTGATATAGAGGTCCTGGATGGCAGGAAGCTTGGCCCCAATGATGTACTGGGCCGTACACACTACCCTCTGTAGTGCCTTGCGGTCAGAGGCGGAGCAATTGACATACCAGGCAGTGATGCAACCATGCTCTCAATGGTGCAGCTGTAGAACATTTTGAGGATCTGAGGACCTAGGCCAAATCTTTTCACTCCTGAGAAGGAATAGGCTTTGTCGTGCCCTCTTCACGACTGTCTTGGTGTGTTTGGACCATGATAGTTTGTTGGTGATGTGGACACCAAGGAACTTGAAGCTCTCAACCTGTTCCACTGCAGCACCGTCGATGAGAATGGGGGCGTGCTCGGTCATTATTTTCCTGTAGTCCACAGTCATCTCCTTTGTCTTGATCACGTTGAGGGAGAGGTTGTTGTCCTGGCACCACACGACCATCGGCAAAATTGATGATGATGTTGGAGGCATGCCTGGCCATGCAGTTATGAATGAGCAGGGAGTACGAGGGGACTGAGCATGCACCATAGAGGGGCCCCCGAAATGAGGATCAGCGTGGCAGATGTATTGTTCCTACCCTTACCAGGATCCAGTTGCGGAGGGAGGTGTTTAATCCCAGGGTCCTCAGCTTAGTGATGAGCTTTGAGGGCACTATGGTGTTGAACTCTGAGCTGTAGTCAATTAATAGCATTCTCACATAGGTGTTCCTTTTGTCCCAGTGGGAAAGGGCAGTGTTGAGTGCAATAGAGATTGCATCATCTGTGGATCTGTTGGGGCGGTATGCAAATTGGGGTGGGTCTAGGGTTTATGGGATAACGGTGTTGATGTGAGCCATGCCCAGCCTTTCTAAGCACTTCATGGCTACAGACATGAGTGCTCTGGGTCGGTGGTCATTTAGGCAGGTTACCTTAGTGTTCTTGGGCACAGGGACTATGGTGGTCTGCTTGAAAAATGTTGGCATTACAGACTCAGACGGGGAGAGGTTGAAAATGTCAGTGAGATACTTACCAGTTGGTCAGCGCATGCTCAGAGTACACATCCTAGTAATCTGTCTGGCCCTGCGGGCTTGTGAATGTTTACCTGTTTAAATGTCTTACTCACATCGGCTACGGAGAGCGTGATCACACAGGCGTCCGGAACAGCTGGTGCTCTCATGCATGTTTCAGTTTCACTTGCCTAGAAGCGAGCATAGAAGTAATTCAGCTCATCTGGTAGGTTAGTGTCACTGGGCAGCTCGTTGCTGTTTTTCCCTTTGTGGTCTGTAATAGTTTGCAAGCCCTGCCACATCCGACGCGCATCGGAGCCGGTGTAGTATGATTAAATCTTAGTCCTGTATTGATGCTTTGCCTGTTTGATGGTTTGTCGGAGGGCATAGTGGGATTTATTATAAGCTTCCAGATTAGAGTCCTGCTCCTTGAAAGTGGCACCTCTACCCTTTAGCTCAGTGCAGATGTTGCCTGTAATCCATGGCTTCTGGTTGGGATATGTACGTACTGTCACTGTAGGGACGACATCATCGATGCACTTATTGATGAAGCCAGTGACTGATGTGGTGTACTCCTCAATGCCATCGGAAGAATCCCGGAACATATTCCAGTCTGTGCTAGCAAAACAGTCCTGTAGCTTAGCATCTGCTTCATCTGACCACTTTCTTATTGACCGAGACACTAGTGCTTCCTGCTTTAGTTTTGCTTGTAAGCAACAATCAGGAGGATAGAATTATGGTCAGATTTGCCAAATGGAGGGCGATGGAGAGCTTTGCATACGTCTCTGTGTGTGGAGTAAAGGTGGTCTAGAGTTTGTTTCCCTCTGGTTGCACATTTAACATGCTGATAGAAATGAGGTAAAACTGATTTTAATTTTGTTGCATTAAAGCTCCCGGACACTAGGAGCGCCGCCTCTGGATGAGCGTTTTCCTGTTGCTTATGGCCGTATACAGCTCATTGAGTGCGGTCTTAGTGCCAGCATCAGTCTGCAGTGGTATATAGACAGCTACAAAAAATATAGATGTAAACTCTCTTTGTAAATAGTGTGGTCTACAGCTTATCAGAAGATACTCTACCTCAGGTGAGCAAAACCCTGAGACTTACTTAGATTTCCTGCACCAGCTGTTGTTTAAAAATATGCATAGGCTGCCACCCCTTGTCTTACTAAAGGCCACTGTTCTATCATGACGGAAAAGCTTCAAACCCGGCCAGGTGTATGAAGGATCAACAGATCCTACATATAACTCTTTTGTTGCTGAGAATTTTCCTATACAGCAGGAAATGCATACCTTGTAGTGTATTGAAGGTTTAAAAGGCTTCTCAAGTTTGTAATTTCCACTTTAAAATGTATCAATCCCCACAAAAAAATGTCCATTAATTATAATCCACATAATAATTAATATATCCTGTAGAAAACTTGCTCAAATTAAGATCCTACATCTGTATGATCATCATCATTGAATCTGCTGCTCCATTAGCCTGGCCTTGGAGCATCTGAGTGGGACATACGCTACATGGAATGGAAATAGATGGCCTTGGGAACACAGCAGACCACTTCCCTGTGACATTCACGGTGGAGAAAGGAGGAAAGTGGAGTGGTGAAGCTGGACCCTAGCTGGGGGATTCAAGTTGAGCACCACAGACAAGCCAACTAAAACCCTTTCAACACCCAGCAGAGTGTAGGCAACAGCCTACAGCCACTTCCCTGGACAACATTGACACTCACTTTCACCCCTCTGTATTAGTTTTATGAACAACAGGTTCACATGTGGTTGGTGAGGTGGGCAATGGGGTAGGGGTATGGTGTTCTAATAATACAATACATTCTACAAAGACCTCATCTCAACATACAGTAGAGCTTAAAGTTGGAGGCATTGCATGGTTAACATATTCTAATTAGTTCCAAGAACAACAAAGGGCGACAGGATGTTCTACATTAACAATGACAGCCACTGCTTATGTGCCTCAGAAGTGGGTCAAAACCATGCCTGGTAGATTAGGTCGTGTGTGCGTGTGTCAGTCAGTCCCTACTGATCTCACTCAACAGAGACTGTGATAAGGGTTTTCTCTGGTGCCTAACGACTTTGCCCAGTAGTCCTCTCCACCTCCCAGCGAGCAGAGCAGAGCAGTGTTCAGAGTACAGAGCGCACAGCAGCGATCAGTGGGCTGAGCTCCCTCAGGTGACCCATACTCTGCTCACATGTTGTTCATGCTACGCTGCTTTAGAACTTTATTTTTCTTTCGTAACGACTCTGGCCCCTTCGGCCACATCTCTTTCAATCTGGACCTCTTTTTTTTTCTCACCCTCAATCAAGTCAGACTGCCAAGTGAGGCTGCCAAAGCGGGGGAAAGAGATGTTGGGAGCTTTGGCACAGAGAGGTGTGTGCTTCCCAGTCGTAGTGCAAAGGCAGAACTGCAGAGAGAGGAAGAGAAAAAGGAGAGAGACAGAAGAAGAGAGAGGGAGAAAGAAAGAAAGAATGAGAGAAAGACAGGGAAAGAGAGAGGAAGAGATAGAAAAAGAGAGGAGGGGGGGCTGCTGTTGAGTTAAGCCCCTAATCACAGGCTGTTCTGCATGAAAGACTTACTACCTTCTCTTTGGTTAAAGAGAAAACACATTCAGCTCGCCTCTCCCAGCCCCTTGTTCCCACATGCTCTACATCAACAACTAATGTGCACACAAAAACATTAATTTCAGAAACTCACCCACACAGTCACATACACAAAAACAAAGCTGTCTCTTATCCCAAGGAAATATTTCGGTATCAGGCAATTTCACGGTCAGCTCATATTAATGACAGATATGCCCTTCTTTTGGCATGCTCAGGTGCTTCATTTGTTAGTGTCAGAAATAGGGAATGTGGGCAAATCCTGAAGCAAAGTGGTACTTCTGGCTCCAAGTCCATGAATTGCCTTGGCTCACTCACTCAGCAGGTGTACCAGATATTAGTTGAAGAATCCAGAAGCTCCATGCAATCCTCTGGGAGTGTTCCAAAACCCACAGTAATTGAGAGGTATGCTTGTCTCCTCTAGACTCAACTTTTCCAGCTGCCGAGGACCTCCCTTGCTCCGTTGCCCACATAGTTTCCAGACAGACTATTGGGTTGTGTGTGGGATCTTAATCTAATGTCGGAACATTGATTTATGCTTGGGTGTCCCACGACCATTAAGGCCTGATCACTTTATAACATCCTCTTCTGGTGGTAATTTGGAATCCCCCACCCACCTTGCGATGCAAGCCCCATAACCGCATTATAGCTAAAAATGTAGTCTGAATATCATCTTCCAGCCACTGCAAATTGATTTTATAACTCTTTGACGGAGTCCTGAAACCCTTTTAGTCTGTCTCTCACCTGAGTTTGCCATTTGATCTATGAGAGGCTCCCTACTCTTCACAGGCTCTATCGATCGCCACTTTCTAGCCAGCTTTGCTGTGGAAGGTACAGTGTCACCTTGTAATTCTAAGACTCCGTGGTTGTGTCTAGAGTTGGCAGTTAATAAAGTTTTGGAATTTTAATCATGAAGTTTTGATCACAGAATTCCAAACACATCATGCATTTACATTTAAATGTGTCCACATTGTTTCCGGATTCCCTTTTCCTACGCTATATGCAAATGCAAGTATGCATTCTGAAAATGGTGGAATAGACAAATATGTTAATAACATAACAACAACTTGATGGCAGTAGCTAACTACTGTAGCTACGTAGCCTGCTATCTTCTGTAACTAGCCAGAAAGCTAGCAAGCAAAGCGAAGTGCTGATGACGTCACCAACTGTACGCACTTTCGGTAGCCTTATTGTGTCAAGACTGAGGGAAAATCCGCACACAATGCACCTCCATCTACAGTTGAAGTCAGAAGTTTACATACAACTTAGCCAAAAACATTTAAACTCAGTTCTTCACAATTCCTGACTTATAAAAATTCCCTGTCTTAGGTCAGTTAGGATCACCACTTTATTTTAAGAATCTGAAATGTCAGAATAATAGTAGCGAGAATTATTTATTTCAGCTTTTATTTCTTCATCACATTCCCAGTGGGTCAGAAGCTTACACACACTCAATTAGTATCTGATTGGCATTGCCTTTAAATTGTTTAACTTGGGTCAAACGTTTAGGGTAGCCTTCCACAAGCTTCCCACAATAAGTTGGGTGAATTTTGGCCCATTCCTCCTGACAGAGCTGGTGTAACTAAGTCAGGTTTGTAGGCCTCCTTGCTTGCACACACTTTTTCAGGTCTGCCCACAAATGTTCTATAGGATTGACATCAGGGCTTTGTGATTGGCACTCCAATACCTTGAATTTGTTGTCCTTAAGCCATTTTGCTACGACTTTGGAAGTATGCTTGGGGTCATTGTCCATTTGGAAGACCCATTTGCTACCAAGCTTTGTGTTGCTTCAACATATGCACATAATTTTCCTCCCTCGTGATGTCATCTATTTTGTGAAGTGCACCAGTACCTCCTGCAGCAAAGCACCCCCACAACATGATGCTGCCACCCCTGTGCTTCATGGTTGGGATGGTGTTCTTCGGCTTGCAAGCCTCCCCCTTTTTCCGCCAAACATAGCGATGGTCATTATGACCAAACAGTTCAATTTTCGTCAGACCAGAGGACATTTCTCCAAAAAGAACGATCTTTGTCCTGTTGGGGAATAATCAGAATTAGTTGGGTAACCTAGATACAATGTTTTATATTCATTATATGCTTGTGAGTTACTTCTCATCAGAATGTCTATTTTTGGATAATACTGTTGGCCGGTTGCAGTTATCTGTTCTCTGACATGGGGTCAGTTACTTGGGCTGCAGAGAGGGGAGGGGTCAAGCTTGTCTTCATATGTAAACATATGTTTTAAATCAATTATCTCTTGGCTCCACAATGTCTGTGTGCCAGTCACTGTGTCTCTGTGATCTTGTCAAGGAGGGATGTATTTGATATATGCATGTTGATATATTGTTTTATGGTCCTGAGAGCGAAAAAATAACATAGTTTAGGAGACAAAGCTGAATGATAATTTATAGCCAATGCTGTCTGGCTATGTGTGTCTTTGCTATAAAGGATCTCAGTTGCAATGTTTAAGGTCTCTCAGAGAATTCATTTATAGACACTGAATTGATCTGAGAGTCACAGGGTTGTGATGGAGCTCATATAATTAAAGATGGACTTTATGATAACTCTGACTTGTGTGTGGTTTGCTCTCATGATTTGGTAAATACAGGAAATTTCCACTACAGTCCGCATGTGCAATTGCAAACCGTAGTCTGGCTTTGTTATGGCAGTTTGGAGTAGTGGCTTCTTCCTTGCTGAGCGGCCTTTCAGCTTATGTTGATATAGGACTTGTTTTACTGTGGATATAGATACTTTTGTACCGGTTTCCTCCAGCATCTTCAAAAGGTCATTTGCTGTTGTTCTGGGATTGATTTGCACTTTTCTCCCCAAAGTACGTTAATTTCTAGGAGACAGAACTTGTCTCCTTCCTGAGCGGTATGACGGCTGCATGGTCCCATGGTGTTTATACTTGCGTACCATTGTTTATACAGATGAACGTGGTTCCTTCAGGCATTTGGAAATTGCTCCCAAGGATGAACCAGACTTGTGGAGGTCTACAATTTTTCTTCTGAGGTCTTGGCTGATTTCTTTTGATTTTCCAATGATGTCAGGCAACGAGGCACTGAGTTTGAAGGTAGGACTTGAAATACATCCATAGGTAGACCTCCAACTGACACAAATTATGTAAATTATCCTATCGGAAGTTTCTAAAGCCATGACATAATTTTCTGGAATTTTCCAAGCTGTTTAAAGGCACAGTCAACTTAGTGTATGTAAACTTCTGACCCAGTGAAACTGTGATACAGTGAATTAGAAGTGAAATAATCTGTCTGTAAACAATTGTTGAAAAATGAGTTGTGTCATGCACAAAGTAGATCTCCTAACAGACCTGCCAAAACTATAGTTTGTCAACAGGACATTTGTGGATGTAAACCTGAGTGTATGTAAACTTCTAACTTCAACTGTAGACCTGTCTTTTCAATGCAATCTTAATATTTTGATAGCCTAGGACCATTGTAGTGAATTCATCCTGAGACAGGGTATTTTTAGCTCCTGGGCTAAAGCAAGTACTCTTTGATTGCCTTCAATGGGAAATGACTGTGCTTAACTGCACTGTAATATAGCTGAGTAGACATAATATTATACTCCTCATTCACTGTTTGTTGCTGCGTCCTGATTATTGATTGCGTGGTGATGTCGATAGGGGGCGGACATTCTGTTTAGCCCTACAGTGTGTCTGAGAAACAATTCTAAAAACTATCGAAGAACCCACACTACTCTGTTTAACTAGAAGACTTGAGTCGTACAAAGAGGCGTTTTAACCTGGAACTCACCTTCCTGTCCGAGGATTTGGTGGTAAAGACAGGCACACGGCACGCCAGTAAAGGCCAAAATGGTGACATGGTATTCCCTTCATCCTCTGCACAGAACCATCCTGGTGTGTTCTCCTCTCCTAGAAGAAAAGACAACATGTTTTAATTCCACTCAATCATATTTCGTAATGGCAAATACCTTGTAACTGTATTTGTACTTAATGCAGTTGAGCCTTCCAAGTGGACCCACTTCAAATAAGCACTCACAAGAAATATGAAATACTTGACTGAACAGTGGACACGGGTCTATTCTTGTTTCCAAAACAAAGTGTAACCCGATTAATTGGCTTCAGGTATGTAATATGAATAGGATAATTAGAATTGTGCGTGTGTAATCAGTCAGAGCCAGGGGAGATGGGACCAGGTACAGCCCACTCCCAGAAGCTCCATGCTAGGCCAACACTGATTAAGGCACTGGTGATTATCCTTTGTTAAAGAGAAAATAACAGCAAGTATCTGCCCCAGCAGGAGAAAGGCAACCGCTGGTTAATAAAGAATTTGGCTGGCGCATGACATCTGAATACCTCGAAGCCACTACAACAGGTGCACCTGCTCGCCAGACACAACACAGATCTGCCAAAATACCTCCATTAAGTAATTTCGTAACTGTCAATTGCAACTAACTAAAAGGCAATTGTGTGTGCAATCAAACAGCTTGTTTTAATTTACTCCCTGTGTCTTGTGCATAACTGCATATATCAATATGCAATAAGCCACAGAAATACAGAGTTGCTGTTTCCAAAGCAACATCACATCACAACATCACAGTGTATCCTAAACACCTCATTTGGTTTGAGATGTGCGACCAGTTAATTTGACAGCGGCAGTTGTTTTTGCTATTTGGCTGTTGCAGTGCAGGTAGGAATACAGGAGACTTAAGGGCCAATTAGTTGAGTTCTGTCTCCCCAACTCATAACATTTCAGATGGGTTTCCCTTAGAAGGACTGGTACACAAAAAGAGGGAGTCAATTTGCAGGTGATACAGTACCTCAAGATGTTGCACTGCTTTTAAACCCTTATTCTCCGATTTTCCAAAGATAAATATGTACTGGAGACACGTACATTCAGCACCTCTTAACTCTGCATAGCTTTATGTTTACACGCCTCAGTACAGTACTGAATAACTGTTCATGTTGATACAAATTTACAACCTCATTGAGATTGATGACCTTCAAAATATGAATCCATTCAGTGATGTTTGGAGAGAGTGAGAGGACAGGGTCAAGGTCAAAGCCCCTTCTGTTGAGAGGCTTTCATATCTGATACTCATTTCATATGATAACTTATTCCATATTTCTTTGAACCAGTGTGAATAGGAACAATGAAACCTTGTGTGTCTTTAGAAGGATAGAGTTGAGATGTCTTTTGACAACAATGCTGAGAAAAAAAAGAGAAAAGTCCAGGCTTTCTTATGAGCCAGAAGAAAAAACATACTGTATTGCTAAAATCCACCAGTCTAAATCCCTGAGGGGTGGTATTTATCAAATCAGAGGAGCAGGCTCAGACAGATCATCAACTGATTAATCAATAATGATGAAGTTGGGCTATTTAGTGTTTGGGTTGCAATCATGTATAAAGTATTCATACCTGCAAGGTATTCCTAAATTATCTCCCTCTGAGATGATCTCTGAGCCTTTCATACCTTAAGGGAACATTTTGGCATTTCGTGTATGGTTAGTGAGAAAGTCCATATTGCAAATGTACGGTCCCTTACTAGACGTCCGAAAACGTTTGTAAAATTCGCGGTCAGCGTCGGGCCGTGCGGTAGGGCCGGACCTACCGGGAAGTCATCAAATGAACTTTGTCGGACATTCGGTTTCCGTTTTATAAAATAAACAAGTTTTGGACCATTTTTCCGCTATCCCGGAAATTCCCACAAGAGGGCATAAGGAATCATATGGCAATTTGGCAAAACATCACGAATCACGACGGGGCCTTATCTCGAAAACGGAAAATATTTCGAAGCCGAAACTTGGGGAGCGTAGGTTTGGCATAATGGGCAGTTGGCCCCGAACAAGATGGCGTCTAGGCCTCAACGGTTTTTGAGTTATGGCCATTTTTCTGGGATTAAAGGTCCAAAATGGAAATAGAGAAATTCTTTTTCCACTTCAGGTCAAAGTCAAGGAGCCTCCGGTGTCAATAAAAAAAGAACCAGCCATTTATCTATCGTCATTTAAGAGAAACGGAACAATGACAAATTGGTGATGTTCACAAATAGGCGTTTTTTTTTCAACGGTTACAGATCCAGTTGCAGGGTGTTCATACGAATCTTTTTAAAGTGTGAGGCGGAGCTCTGCGAGATTTCTGTGATTTTCTATGATTTTCTGAAATAACACACACATACTAAACCCTCCGTAAATAACTCAGTTCTTAACGTAAAGACTTAAAACTCAGGATTATGTAAAGGCATACCCCAATCAGGATATGAGTTTATTTATAGGTTCCTGTGCCAACCAGAAGTGCCTTAAATTGTGTCATAGTGGCTGTTTCCAAGGGTTAAAAAGGTCAGATCTTTTCAAAACTTCATATGTGTGATTAGGCAACCCCCATAAACTGTAAGTCAGTAATTTCTCCCAACAGATGTCAAAGAAAAGCTCTCACACACACACACACAGCAAGGATGGAGTGACAAAGTGCGGTGCTTAAAGACACAGAGAGCAGGCAATGGCCTTACCATAATCCCTAGGCCGTGCCGAATTCAACGAGATATCCCGCTTGACCGTAGCTCGCCCATTAGAATAGTAGAATAGTAGTGACCGTAGCTCGCCCATTAGAATAGTAGGCCCAAAATGAAGCCTGCCCCACAATGTCATTTGATTTTGGGTGACAGTGAGAGAACCGTTAGGGTGAGAAGAAAAATTCCACCACAGGAATGTTCCTAAGGTCCTCCCGATCTGTGCAAGCCTAACCTTGACCGTGTGGCATTAACCCTTAACAGTAAAACAGGGTTTTTTGATCTCACAGATTACAGTGACATCTCTCCCCATAGGAATACATTGCCTGCACCCCTAAATTCAACCTGAAGCCTATATGGGTTATGAATGCCGTATGAACCTGTCTTCGGTACCAGTCCATCAGGCCACTATGAGGTCTACCTGTGTTGATTCTAAGCTTCCTGGACCAACCGGAAGTGGTTAAAATGCCCCTAAAAGTGTATATCCATACCCTGCCTGCAGTTTGACAGACATCGTGCATTCAAGCCTGTGTAAATCAGTCAATTCTTAACGTAAAGACTTAAAACTCAGGATTCTGTAAAAGCATACCCCAATGAGGATATGTGTTGACTTATAGCTTCCTGTGCCAACCGGAAGTGCCATAATTGGTGTCTCAGGGGCTGTTTCGAAGGGTTAAAAAAGGCAGATCTGTCCAAAACTTCATATATGTGATTAGGCAACCCCCATGAACTGTAAATCAGTCATTTTTCCCCAAAAAATTCAAAGGAAAAAAAAATCACACTAAAACACAACTTGGAAGGAGGGACGTATTGGGGTGCGTAGAGACACAGTGGCTGCAATAGTTAGCTTTGTTCAAGCTAAAAAAGAACCGTCAGACCTAGAGTTCCGAAACTTTAGAAACCTGTTCTAGACCTCCGGTCGATGGTGCGTGGTGAGTTACGTGGCTCTAGAAGGTTCTCGGATTGAGAAACAGCCTCGTACATTTGCAATACCTTCAATTCATTTTGACCATTACGAAAATGACGACGTTTAGAAAAGTCTCAGAGACGCAAGGCTAGGTGCATTGAAACCGGCTCGGCCCATAGAGACGGACCCCAACGTTTCTGTCCGATAGCTCGTTCAAGGACCCCGTAGCAAGGCATGGAAAAAAGTGGATTTTCAGCACCAATTAGGGTTTTGCTCGGACACCAAATGACCTATCGAGCCGAAACTCGGGATTCGGGGTCGCCTCACATAGTTCTTCACATAATGTCCGAACTGGACCCGCAGCTAGAACGTAACTATGTGTTTTACCTTTTTATTATGTTTTAAACTGAAGGCGCTGTGAATTATGGGCCTGCTCTGACATATGTGATAGTTGGCTTCTAAATGAGTAGGAAAAAGTGGGTTTGGTGTCAATTGATATCAGTTTGGTGTCATAATGACATCTAATTGACTGATGGACACTGACTTGCTAGTTGACTTTTGTGCATTTGCAATATGTTTAAACGGAGAGGGACAATTACCAAAATGGCATTCTGAAATCAACACAAAAAATGGCATCACCATAGTCTCCAGACTGTGCCGAGTTCAACGAACTATCCCGCTTGACCGTAGCTCGCTCGGTCTAAGCGCAACGACCATTAGAAAAGTAGGCCCAAAATGAAGCCTGCCCCACAACGTCATTTGATTTTGAGTGACAGTGAGAGAACCGTTAGGGTGAGAAGAAAAATTTCACCACAGGAATGTTCCTAAGGTCCTCCCGATCTGTGCAAGCCTTGACCGTGTGGCATTAACCCTTAACAGTAAAACAGTGTTTTTTGATCTCACAGATTACAATGACTTCTCTCCCCATAGGAATACATTGCCTGCACCCCTAATTTCAACCTGAGGCCTATGTGGGTTATGAATGCCGTATGAACCTGTCTTCGGTGACAGTCCATCAGACCACTATGAGGTCTACCTGTGTTGATTCTAAGCTTCCTGGACCAACCGGAAGTGGTTAAAATGCCCCTAAAAGTGTATACCCATACCCTGCCTGCAGTTTGATAGACATAGTGCATTCAACCCTGTGTAGATCAGTCAATTCTTAACGTAAAGACTTAAAACTCAGGATTCTGTAAGTGGCTATGTCAATCAAGACATGTGTTTACTTATAGCTTCCTGTGCCAACCGGAAGTGCCTTTAATTGGGTCACACTCTCTGTTTCAAAGGGTTAAAAAAGTCACATCTCTCCAAAACTTCATATGTGTGACTAGGTAACCCTTCTGAACTGTAAATCAGTCATTTCTCCCAACATATGTCAAAGAAAAGCTCCCTCACACACACACAGGAAGGATGGAGTGATAAAGTGCGGTGCTTAAATACACATAGAGCAGTAAATGGCATTACCATAATCCCTAGGCCGTGCCGAGTTCAACGAGATATCCCGCTTGACCGTAGCTCGCTCGGTCTAGGCGCAGCGACCATTAGAATAGTAGGCCCAAAATGAAGCCTGCCCCACAATGTCATTTGATTTTGGGTGAGAGTGAGAGAACCATCAGGGTGAGAAGAAAAATTCCACCACAGGAATGTTCCTTAGGTCCTCCCAATCCGTGCAAGCCTAACCTTGACGGTGTGGCATTAACCCTTAATAGTTAAAAGAAGGTGTTTACATCAAACATTTTGCATTGACTTCTCTCCCCATAGGAATACATTGCCTACACTCCTAAATTCAACCTGAAGCCTATATGGGTTATGAATGCCGTATGAACCTGTCTTCGGTACCAGTCCATCAGGCCACTATGAGGTCTACCTGTGTTGATTCTAAGCTTCCTGGACCAACCGGAAGTGGTTAAAATCACCCTAAAAGTGTTTACCCATGCCCTGCCTGCAGTTTGACAGACATAGTGCATTCAACCCTGTGTAAATCAGTCAGTTCTTAACGTAAGGACTTAAAACTCAGGATTCTGTAAGAGCATACCCCACTGAGGATATGTGTTGATTTATAGCTTCCTGTGCCAACCGGAAGTGCCATAATTGGTGTCTCAGGGGCTGTTTCGAGGGGTTAAAAAAGTCTGATCTTTCCAAAACTTCATATGTGTGATTAGGCAACCCCCATGAACTGTAAATCAGTCATTTTTCCCCAAAAAAATCAAAGGAAAAATAAATCACACTAAAACACAACTTGGAAGGAGGGACGTATTGGGGTGCGTAGAGACAGACAGTGGCTGCAATAGTTAGCTTTGTTCGAGCTAAAAAAGAACCATCAGACCTAAAGTTCCGAAACTTTAGAATCCTGTTCTAAACCTCATGTCGATAGTGAGTGGTGAGTTAGGGGGTTCTAGAAGGTTCTCGGACCGAGAAACAGCCTTGTACATTTGCAATACTTTCAATTCATTTTTGCATCACGAAAATGACGACATTTAGAAATGTCCCAGAGTCGCAAGACTAGGTGCATTGTGAACGTCTCGGCCCATGTAGACAGACCCCAACGTTTCTGTCCGATAGCTCATTCAAGGACCCCGTAGCAAGTCATGGAAAATAGTGGATTTTCAGCACCAATTAGGGTTTTTCTCGGACACCAAATGACCTATCGAGCCGAAACTTGGGATTCGGGGTCGCCTCAGCTAGGCCAACACATAACATAAGAAATGGACCCGCAGCTAGAACGTAACTACGTGTTTTATGGTTTTTTATGGTTTGAACCGAAGGCGTTGTGAATTTTGGGCCAGCTCTGAAGTATGTAATGGTTGGCTACTAAACGAGTTGGAAAAAGTGGGTTTGGTGTCAGTTTGTATCAGTTTGGTGTCAGAATGATATCTAATTGACTGATGGACTCTTGTCCACTTGACTATTGTCCATTTGCAATATGTTTAAACAGTGAGGTACCATCACCAAAAGTGACATTCTGAAATCTACCCAAACGAGCGATTGAGATGAACCAGAATCACTGCAAAGCCATCCCGAGTTCATCGGGCCAGTCAATTTCACATTCCTGCAGGATTTTTAAAGCATGACAAATTCGTGATGGTACCTGCCCATTAAAACATATTGCAAATGCACAGTGACTTTGAAAAAGTAAGGAAACATAAACAAATGGACATAATGAAATCACCATTTTTTTGGGGGGGGGGGGGTTACCAGTTGCACAACAATGCATGTGCATTTGCAATATGATTCTATAGTGAAAAAACATCACCAGAGTCACATTCTGAAATCAACCCTAACGAACGATTGAGATGAACCAGAATCACTGCAAAGCCATCACGAGTTCATCGGGCCAGTCAATTTCACATTCCTGCAGGATTTTTATAGCATGACAAATTCGTGATTGTACCTGCCCATTAAAACATATTGCAAATGCACAGTGACTTTGAAAAAGTAAGGAAACATAAACAAATGGACATAATGAAATCACAATTTTTTTGGGGGGGGGTTACCAGTTGCACAACAATGCATGTGCATTTGCAATATGATTCTATAGTGAAAAAACATCACCAAAGTCACATTCTGAAATCAACCCTAACGAACGATTGAGATGAACCAGAATCACTGCAAAGCCATCACGAGTTCATCGGGCCAGTCAATTTCACATTCCTGCAGGATTTTTATAGCATGACAAATTCGTGATTGTACCTGCACATTGAAACATATTGCAAATGCACAGTGAAATTTGAAAAAGTAAGGAAACATAAACAAATGGACATAAGGAAATCACCATTTATTTTTTGGGGGGTTACCAGTTGCACATTTCAGATCACCAGTTGCACGGAGGAAAATCACAATCTGCGACGGCCCCCATGGATAGAGGGCAGTAGTAGGGTACTCCCATAGCGGGCATGGATGACAGGAGTCCCGGTAAATGTATTTAAAACAGTATTTTAATTTTCGGGTTACCAGTTGCACATTTCAGATCACCAGTTGCACGGAGGAAAATCACAATCTGCATCCATCGTCATATTTTAAACTGTCCATAAAGCACTCAGGACGGCCCCCATGGATAGAGGGCCGTAGTAGGGTACTCCCATAGCGGGCATGGACAATAGGAGTCCCGGCAAATGCATTTACAACCATATTTTATATTTTTGGGTTACCAGTTGCACAACAATGCACGTGCATTTGCAATATGATTCTATAGTGAAAAAACATCACCAAATGGACATGATGAAATCAACACAACGAGTGATGGAAATGAACAACTATCACTGCCCGGCCATCCCGAGTTTATCAGTTCAGTCAATTTTGGCCGCCAAAAAATTTACTTTTGACTTTGACTTTTGACTTCCTATGAAATCATATTGCAAATGGACAAATCATATTCCTTATGCACAAGTAAAAAAAATAAAAAATGATAATAACATTTTACAAAAGTATATTCATACAGTTCTTACACATGATTAATTGTCTTAAAATCGAAACAATTTCGAAAAACGGTCCAGAAAGCACTTTTTTTAGTTTTTAAAGTTTAAAAAAAAAAAATCACATTTTCTATTTTTGACTTCCTATTAAATCATATTGCAAATGGACAAAACATATGCCTTATGCACAAGTAAAAAAAAATAATAAAATAATGATAATAAAATACGAATAAAGTATGTTGATACAGTTCTTATACGTGTGTAATTGACACAAAATTCGAAAGAATTTTGAAAAACGGTCCAGAAAGCACTTTTTAAGGGTGTGTGAAGTTTTTTATAAAATTTTGACATTTTTGACTTTTGACTTTTGACTTCCTATGAAATCATATTCCAAATGGAGAAAACATATGCCTTATGCACAAGTAAAAAAATATATATATATATGATAATAAAGTATGACTAAAGTATGTTGATACAGTTCTTATACATGTGTAATTGACACAAAAATCGAAAGAAATTTGAAAAACGGTCCAGAAAGCACTTTTTTAAGGATGTGTGAAGTTTTTTACCAAATTTTGACATTTTTGACTTTTGACTTCCTATGAAATCATATTGCAAATGGACAAAACATATGCCTTATGCGCATGTAATTAAAAAAAAAAAATTATGATAACAAAATTGGACAAAAGTATATTCATACAATTCTTACACATGTGTAATTGCCAAAAAAATCGAAAGAATTTCAAAAAACGGTCCAGAAAGCACTTTTTTAAGGGGTGATAAGTTTTTGACAAAAAAATCATTTTTTCAAAATTTTGCTTTTGGATGTTGACTTGGGTTGCATTTTCAATATGAAAAACCCCGGTGGAGCGCACTCGCCCCCTGTTGGATTTTTGAAGTGTTACAACTGGCAATTGCCATATGGCATTTGCAATATACTTTGCACGAATCAACGCCACATTGGGTGGTATTGGACATCATGTATATGGTTTGTCCAATGCCAATATGTTGCCATTCATTTTTGTCCATTTCAGGGGGGTATTCCCTTACTCCGGTAGAGCTCTTCCCAGGGAGGATCAGGGCTATGAGGGTCATTTATTAAAAGGCTGTAATTGAAGGCAGATTGCCCGAAGCTGGTCCGCGTGGGTCAGAGGGTCCACTGATTTCCTTTGCACCTTTGTTCTCAGCACCTTTCTTCAGCTAATCATTCAATGAGCATAAACAACACTCCACTACTGTATGTTTGGCAACCAAGTGATTGTTGGTTGAGATAAGGTATTGGTCCTGCTGATGTTATTTGTTGTGGAGGGTGATATTAAATACCTGAGTACGTCCAAGACTGTGTTACCCATTCTGATTTCCTTAAATACTGTGTGCATGAAGGGAGGGAGGAGAAAAACAAAATACAGGCATGTGAAAACACACCCTGCTATTCAGCTTTTCCTGTGTATTAATGATGACAAGTAAAGGTGCCTGCCCCTCGGAACAAACAGTAAACACAAAACCAGTCTAATGTAGGCCTTAATGAGAGAAAGACAGACAGTCACTTCACACACACGCTCACAAGCACACATGGGCATGTGCATACACACACACACACGGCCAAAGTCACTAATGAATCAGCGATAAAACATTCTATTCACAAAAGACCCTCTATTTTTTTATTTATCCGTTATTTTACCAGGTAAGTTGACTGAGAACACGTTCTCATTTGCAGCAACGACCTGGGGAATAGTTACAGGGGAGAGGAGGGGGATGAATGAGCCGAATGTAAACTGGGGATTATTAGGTGACCGTGATGGTTTGAGGGCCAGATTGGGAATTTAGGCAGGACACTGGGGTTAACATCCCTACTCTTACGATAAGTGCCATGGGATCTTTAATGACCTCAGAGAGTCAGGACACCCGTTTAACGTCCCATCCGAAAGACAGCACCCTACACAGGGCAGTGTCCCCAATCACTGCCCTGGGGCATTGGGATATATTTTTTTTAGACCAGAGGAAAGAGTGCCTCTTACTGGCCCTCCAACACTTCCAGCAGCATCTGGTCTCCCATCCAGGAACTGACCAGGACCAACCCTGCTTAGCTTCAGAAGCAAGCCAACAGTGGTAGGCAGGGTGGTATGCTGCTGGCATATGTCACTTACGTGAGAAGAGACAGACCAAGACGCAGCGGATGTTGAGTTATTTATTATAAAGTGAAACTAAGCAAAACTTAACAATAAATCAAATAAACTAACAACGAAACGTGACTACGTGGTGCACTTGCACAAAACACAAAATAATATCCCACAAACACAAGTGGGAAAAATGCTACCTAAATATGATCCCCAATTAGAGACAACGATTACCAGTTGCCTCTAATTGGGAATCATACAAATCACCAACATAGAAAATAAACTAGAACACCACATAGAAATAAAAAACTAGAATACCCCCCAGTCACGCCCTGACCTACTACACCATAGAGAAACAAGGGCTCTCTATGGTCAAGGCGTGACACTCTAACCCTTTCAGATAGTGCAGAAAGCCAGAGCTCCACAGCCAAATATCTCTGTCCCTCCCTCCCTCTCTCCAACTGCCATTATTCTGCTTAATGTTATGTTGTAAACTGAAGCATCATGGTGAAAGATAAACAAACAACGTGTCTCATCAGGTCTGAATGAAAGAGGGAGGAAAGAGAGAGGGGAGCTCGGCCTAGCCACAGTACATCACTGGTCAGTACACCACTGCCAAATGTGGAGAAAAAAAACTAGAAAATATCAGTTGTGACAGATTACACACCATCACATAAAATTGCTGTCAGGAGCTGTGTTTGGATGTCAACCACTCAAAAATACAACCTTAGAACCAATTCACTAAGGATGAATAGTCTGGAGGTAAAACAGTCATCCACTCCAGTCTTGAATGCAGCTGTGGGGCTGCTTCTCTATACCATCTGGCTGCCTCATATACAACTAAACAAAAAACAATCCTATAACATGACTTCTATTTCCTGGTTACTCAAACTGCCTAGCTACCCAAACTAACGTTTCTTCTCCACGATGAGCCTGGATATGCCTCTCACCTACGATTTCTAGAAAGTAAACACATTCTTGGTCCCAGAAACTGATGGGTTCGGCCAGAGCCAGCCTACATGATGACGTTATCAACTTTGATAGGTTAGATTTGTTAGATGCAATCCAATCACTGATTAATTTTCTTTTTACAACGCCCCTCATTTTGAAGTCACACAACAACTTGTAGGATGGCAGATTCAGACTGAATGTTCAGTACCAGTCAAAAGTTTAGACACACCTACTCATTCAAGGGTTTTTCTTTTTAATTTTTACTATTTTATTAATTGTAGAATAATAGTCAAGACATCAAAACTATTAAATAACACATATGGAATCATGTAGTAACCAAAAAAGTGTTAAGCAAATCATAGTATATTTTATATTTGAGATTCTTCAAAGTAGCCACCCTTTGCTTTGCCTTGATAACAGCTTTGCACACTCTTGCATTCTCTCAACCAGTTTCATGATGTAGTCACCTGGAATTCATTTCAATTAACATGTGTGGCTTCCTAAAAGTTAATTTGTGGAATTCCTTTTTAATGCATTTGAGCCAATCAGTTGACACAAGGTATACCGAAGATAGCCCTATTTGGTAAAAGTAAATTTTGCTGCAGAGGATAAGTTCATTAGAAATTGCAGCCCAAATAAATGCTTCACAGAGTTCAAGTAACAGACACATCTCAACATCAACTGTTCAGAGGAGACTGCGTGAATCAGGCCTTCATGGTTGAATTGCTGCAAATAAACCACTACTAAAGGACACCATTAAGAAGAAGAGACTTGCTTGGGCCAAGAAACACCAGGAAATCAAATCAAATGTATTTGTCACATACACATGGTTAGCAGATGTTAATGCGAGTGTAGCGAAATGCTTGTGCTTCTAGTTCCGACAATGCAGTAATAACCAAGAGTAATCTAACCTAACAATTCCAAAACTACTACCTTATACACACAAGTGTAAAGGGATAAAGAATATGTACATAAAGATATATGAATGAGTGATGGTACAGAACAGCATAGGCAAGATGCTGTAGATGTTATTGAGTACAGTATATACATATGAGATGAGTAATGTAGGGTATGTAAACAAAGTGGCACAGTATAAAGTGGCTAGTGATACATGTATTACATAAGGATGCAGTAGATGATATAGTGTACAGTATATACATATACATATGAGATGAGTAATGTAGGGTATGTAAACATTATATTAAGTAGCATTGTTTAAAGTGGCTAGTGATATATTTTCCATCAATTTCCATCAATTCCCATTATTAAAGTGGCTGGAGTTGAGTCAGTGTGTTGACAGTAGCCACTCAATGTTAGTGGTGGCTGTTTAACAGTCTGATGGCCTTGAGATAGAAGCTGTTTTTCAGTCTCTCGGTCCCTGCTTTGATGCACCTGTACTTACCTCGCCTTCTGGATGATAGCGGGGTGAACAGGCAGTGGCTCGGGTGGTTGTTGTCCTTGATGATCTTTATGGCCTTCTTGTGACATCGGGTGGTGAAGCGATACGCCATCCCATCCGGTTTGCGCTTAGTGGGTCTATCATTGTTTTTTCAACGGGACAATGGCCCAACAAACCCCTAGGCTGTGTAAGGGCTATTTGACCAAGAAGGAGAGTGATGGAGTGCTGCATCAGATGACCTGGCCTCCACAATCACCCAACCTCAACCCAATTGAGGTGGTTTGGAATGAGTTGGACCGCAGTGTGAAGGAAAAGCAGCCAACATGCTCCGCATATGTGGGAACTCCTTGAAGACTTTTGGAAAAGCATTGGAAAAGCATTCCTCATAAAGCTGGTTGAGAGAATGCCAAGAGTGTGCAAAGTTGCCATCAAGGCAAAGGGTGGTTATTTTGAAGAATCTAAAAGCTATTTTGATTTGCTTAACACTTTTTTGGTTACTACATGATTCCATATGTGTTATTTCACAGTTTTGATGTCTTGTAGAATACAATGTAGAATATAGTAAAAATCAATAAAAACCTTGGAATGAGTAGGTGTGTCCAAACTTTTGACTGGTACTGTATGTAGCAATCGATGGAGCAGAGGAAGTTGCCCCTAAATGTTTTGTGAGGGAAATCCGTAAATTAAGAGGACTATGTATTTTGAAAGATGAGATGTTGAGGATTAAAATAAATACCGCTTTGATGTCATCATAAAACCCATGTCATGTACAGTTTGAATGTTTATGATCATTATGTTTGATGTACAGTTACAAGATGACATGGCGTCATACCCCGGGTTGTTATGAACAGAATGAGCCTATGTTTGTCTCTGTGAAGAAAATTTGCTGTTGCACATGCACCTGAGTGCAACAAATGCACAACAAAATGATGATCGGTTTCCTTGAATTGCATTGCAAAAGCTATGCAGACATTGGAGAGGTGGAGAGGCCACTTGGAGACACTAGTTAGCCCTCTCACTCAAACCCTTGTAATTGTTTGGTCACCTACTCCACATTTTCCATCAATATGCTTAGCATGTTACTGAATGTATCCAGAGTATTTCCAGATTTTGTTATCAAGAAATGTGGCATTAAATGTAAAATGCACATAAAACCAACAGTGTAATGTTTGGATTCAGTCTTGTGTCAGGTGAACAGTTTTGTCCTTTCTTTTAGTCTAATCATTTCCCCATAATCTCCCTTTCAATTGCTACCATGGATATGCATCTGCTTTTATAAGAAACATTTCAATTTACCCCTTTCCATGAGTGTTAAGGGTTAAAGGGTAGGTGACATAAACATAACCACGTGTAACATATGGATTTGAATTAGTATACACATTAAAATTCCCAATGAAAAGTTATACCTCACTTTTATATTTTTTTTAGTTAATACATCAAACCGATCAAAATTCAGAAGAATGCCGAAGTCATGTCGGAAAATGTTTTTCCCAGTGTGTGATATAATGTGGAGGAACCGGCAAGTCAGCCTTTTCCCTATAATGTAAAAGCCAAGAGAAATAACTTCAAATGTATAACTTGAAATGAAACCAAATAATTTGCATGACTGCTGATTTCAATAAGATTTTCTGCCAATTTACAAGCAAATACTTTATAAATGTATTGTTACAAATCAGCTTGCAAGGTTGCTAGCCAACTAGGCAACTAACGTTAACCCTACTAGCCTGCTAACGTTACGTTAACACTGCATGAGTCAGCCAGTTGCTATCAACACCTAGCTTACAGCTACATTAAAGTAAGCCAAGGTTTTGGAAAATCAATAATGGTTATTTTGGAAATACATCCAACCAGTTATCAAATAATGTTTCCGGTATATGCATTTATCTTAGCCAGCAAGCCAGTCATCCAGCCAGCTAGTGAGTTATCCAACCAGCATGGGAGACATAGCTAAGTAATATGACAGAAATCAACACCAACTAGTCTAGCAAAGGCAGGAACCCACAGAAACACACACAAAAAGGCAGCAGGGAGAGTTAGCTAATCCAATTGACATATAGTGAGCTAAATCCAAAGTAGATAGACTACAGAGACAATAATACAAAGTTGACCAAACAAATTTGCGGGTGAAAAACAAATAAAGAACATACGAAGTACTAGCTAAACAATTAGAGCAGGCAGGAATTATTTTCAACTTTCCTTTTGAGCCAGAGGCAAGCCTGTCAGTGGTGCAAGGAGAAGTCAGAGCTACATGGAATGGAAAAGCAGAGCAGGATCAAGTGGCTCCCACGTGTGGGGAATCTGATTGGTTGTTTACATCATACCTCCTCGTGATTGGTGGATTGTAGCGCACCACTGCCAACACTCGGTCTGTATGGCTAGTGGTTACGTTAGCCAGCTCGAGCTTGTTAACGCAGAGTAGTATCCATATGACGTTGAGAATTAATGCAAAACATAACTTTGTTTGTAGTTATAGGTAACCAGATTGTGACTACAACTAAGTTAAGTTAATAAGTCTTTGACCACACTGTATTGTTAATTTGATGAGTAACACATCATGCTTCCTACCCTTAAGTCAGTGCCAGCGCCTACATTCTGATATAGGATGCATTGATATGTACTGAACCTGTCCATGGGGCGACGCACAATTGGCCTAGTGTCGTCCGGGTTAGGGAGGGTTTGGCAGGTAGGGATATCCTTGTCTCATCGCGCACTAGCGACTCCTGTGGCGGGCCGGTCGCAGTGCACGCTAACCAGGTCTCCAGGTGCACAGTGTTTCCTCCGACACATTGGTGCGGCTGGCTTCCGGGTTGGATGCGCGCTCTGTTAAGAAGCAGTGCGGCTTGGTTGGGTGGTGTTTCGGAGGCTTTCGACCTTCGTCTCTCCCGAGCCCGTACGGGAGTTGTAGCGATGAGACAAGATAGTAACTACTAACAATTGGATACCACGAAAAGGGGGTACAATTTAAATAATAAATTGATGTGATTGATGTCAACATGGAAAGGTGCATTCAAGCCATTCCACATAGGGGTTTGGTTACTCCGGTTGTGATGTTTTATTCAAATCAGGCTTGTGTTTCGAGTCTATGTGCAGCAGTCTATCAACCCTATGATACAAAGTTATAGACTAATTAAATATACCAGCGCAATTGATATTTCCTAGGGATCAATGCAAGAGTGGGATTTGTTAATTAAATCCCTGATAATGTATTACTCATCATAAACATTTCCCACTGTTTGAGCACAGTGAGATGTTGAGAAAATTTTTGCGGTCTGACAGATACATTTCGGGGTGCAGAAATTCTAAAGCTGAGCAGCATACAGTGGAGCATGTGGCAAATGCTTTATTGTTTGTATTTGACTCATCATCACTAGGTATCTTTCCATCTTTCTAATCCAATGCTGAATAATTACAACAAAAAACATATAGAAATTGATGCTGCTTGAGCAAGGCAAATAAACCTGCAGTTGCCATAACAACCATAATACATAACGTGAGCCCTGAAGGAGATACATTGAATGACACCACAGAGGCACAATATTACACTGTAAAGGGGACACAACAGGGCAAAAGAGATCATAAGGACATGGCAAAATGCTCAACCATTTTAGGTTTAAGACTTGCTGCTACTACAATCTGTCCCTATACATTTTAAATTGATGGATTATAACCAAACATTGATGGATTATAACCAAACATGAGTTAAATTGGTGGAACATTCTCACTCACAGGTATAACCATATAACCTCAATATGCCTCAAAATATGTTAATGACTAGAAACAACAATATCATGCACCCACAATTGCAGTGGTTCTCACCGGTGTGCTTACTTGTGAGCGCTAGTGCCTGTCAGATAATACATGAAAGGGCACATGGTGTATTGTTGTTGTTGTTTCAAGTCCAGTGTGCTCAGGCTGTTGTTACATTTGTATGATTTGAGGGGCGCGCATCACAAGCAAAGTCATTTTAATCATTTTACTTCTTCTATGAAAACCATTATCATAGGCAAGTCTGATTAGGCTTAGCCAGAGAGGTAGAATTTGTAATATATGACTCGTGGCTTAGCTACACCACAGCCTCTGCAAAAGCTGCAGCACCCCCTGAAAAATCGGAACAAAAAATCTTAATACATTTTATTTTTTTAAACCCAAAAGTGGTCCTTTTTCCTATTTTACCAGAGCTACATGTTTTTCTTTCTGTTTCATATTCACAGGACTCTCTTAAAGAGGTACACACAAATACACCATCATGAGTAAAAAATGGTGAAAACTATGAAAATTCTTAAAAATAAACCATATTTTATCTTAAAAAAATTGTCACAGAAAAAATATGATTTGCAGTATGGATCAGATGAGATGGAGGTCATTACCAATAATAGGGAAATTGTAGATGTGCTGCAGAATTGTATATCCCATCAAGGGGTGCCACAGTTCAAAAAAGGTTGGGAACCAATGCACTAGTGGTCAAAAGGTTTTTGGCGTTCCAAAGATATGGTACGGTACTGTATTCTGTGGGGTGGAAATACAGTACCATTCGAAATACAGTAATTATTTCCCGCCCACAAAATGTTCACACAATGCACCATAATTTATAGTATGCCGCAGTAAAACATTTGGGTATTTTACTGTTGATGATACCCTAAGTTACAGTATAAATTACAGTTTTCCATTAAATTGTACAGTACTTGAACTGACGGCATGGATCTGAAGGACATCTCTTCTACTTGAACCTACAGCATGGTACAGGAAGCACACGGCCCATCTCCTGTGTTCTGCTCCCCGGTGCTTCATCATAGTACTTGTTAGCAGTAGATTAAAGACATGCTCTGGAACTTTGACGACTAGTAGTTTAGTTCTTATTGGAACTAGTTTAGTTCTTACAGGCATCATCTATGAGCAGAATTTTATAAAATCTCAATTAGTCACGAAATCCCTAGTTTGGAAGCGACTGTTTACTGGAAGCTGTGCATCGCCATTTTCCCCCACCTGGGCCAGCCTAGCAATTCGAGTTCCATCCAATAAGGTTCAGTTCTTCGCTATTTGAGTGACAGCTAGTGAGATGCACACACAGCAGAGTGAGAGAGAGAGCAATGACGTGGTGCACATATCTGCACATATGTGACATGCAGTAGTAGTACACCATTTTGGGGAACACTTTTGGGTTGTGAGCACTACTTTCAGAACTACTGGCTAAAAAGTATACATAACTACTGGAGAATCTCTTTAAGAGGGAGTCTTAGAGTGTGTGCCACGACAGACAAGCCACACTCCACTCCTCGGGCATTGTCTATCAATCGGCTGCTGGGGAAGAGGAGAGTCTGACACACTTAGAGATAGCAAGGTAACCGCAGGCCACAGCCCCCTGCCTGCCCTCTGCTCCCTGTGGTGGGACTGATTGCTTGTCTCAATCATCCTTTCCACACTCCCATCCCTTTCAACCTCTCTCTTCTTGCCTCTATCCACTCCTCCGTCTCTCTTTCTCTGGCACCTCAACTCCTCTCACTTGTCTGATCTGCTTGTGTGGGCCGTCAAATCAGCAGTCCTAACCTTGCCTGGAAAGGCTGGAAGTCCATACATTGAAATAGTAATGAATTATTCTGCACAAAATCAACCTATTAATAATTATTAGGCTATGTGTCTGGCAATGCTATTGCATGACCCTCTTAGAAACAGTAGTCCCAATTGAAGTGGAATAGGAGATACTGCGTAACACGTAGCTTTCCTGAGTTCTGAGTGTGCTGCAGCACCACTGTTGGGCAATTGTGGACATGTGGTCCCAAGGTGACACAATTCGAGAGCTTGTTACGGTTATAATTGGCAATATGTCATGATTGACATAGCCTTGTTCTGTTCAATGTTCTCTACCTATGTAGTATTCTAAATACCCCAATTCATGTTATTAAGTACAAAAGAATACAATACAAAAATTGCTGTCACCATTCAAACCAATAAGGGTTTGGAACTTTAAAGCCAATATCTCAGAATGATATTTTTGCAGATAGAACCTTATCAGCCCAAGCTCTCAAAGTTGTTTTTACTGGAGGCATCTGTTCTATATTGTGTCTGTGGTGTAAGGCCTTACTGCTGGACACATCCAAAGTAAAAACCTCTACATCAACAAACGTTTCATATCTGTCAGACATTCCTACTGTATATATAATGTATGTGCCCAAGACAAAGAGCTACGCTACAAGACAAATCATGCTATTAATGTGCTTCAAGTTGTACGTCAGGCAAACAATTATGTTCCTGTAGCTTCAGTGTAAGCAATGAGATGTGATTGATGTGTTTTGAAAGTACACTTTGGGGATAGCATTTGGCAAATTGGCACTAAGCGTATTCTGTGCGGTACAGTGAGGAGTGTACATGAAAGCATACCTGAGGGATATAAGTGTGTTGTATAAATGGGGGGTTATAACATAAACACTGGTAGCTACAAGGCTGAGTCTGGCTCCAAAACGAGCTTTGTGATGTTTAATAGCTCACTAAATCATGCATTCGAGTGTTTGCTATTTGGGGCATCAGCCATTTGGAGACATTTTGGAGCAAGGCACCCCTCTCTGTCCATACAGGATACAGCTGAGTAGAGTTCAACTGCTGATTGAAATAGAAATGACCATGAAATGACAGGAGAGCCTAGTGACGGCAGGCCATCCGTGAAATTACATCAACAACTCCCTTATTGTAATTACATTTGGTTAAATGGGTAAGCAAAGTGGGGGTGTAATGCAATTAACATGTAATTGACATCCTGGCCGGGTTGATGCAAATCCATTTTGTTCACACTGTAGCCTCAAAAATGTCTCAATGGATTTTCACCTACATTGCTACATCATAAGTAGCCCCTTGGATTTCTTCACATTTTATGTTGTTAAAAAGTGGGATTAAAATAGATTTAATTGTCCATTTTTGTTGTCAACGATCTACCCAAAATATTTTGTAATGTCAAAATGGATTTTTGTTATCCTAAATTGTATTAACACTAATAAAAAGCACCTTGATTAGATAAGTATTCGCCCCTTGAGCCAATACATGTTAGAAAGAGCTTTTGCAGCGATTACAGCTGTGTCTTCTTGGGTAAGTCTAAGAGCTTTGCACACCTGAGTAATGCAATATTTGCCCATTATTATTTTCTAAATTTCTCAAACTCTGTCAAGGTGTTGGGGATGATGGCTAGACAGCAATTTCCAAGTCTTGCCATATATTTTCAAGCAGATTTAAGTCAAATCTTTGTCACTCAGTCTTCTTGGTAAGCAACTCCTGTATAGATTTGGCTTTGCGTTATAGGTCTGGTGTAAAGAAAACTGAAGCAGGTTTTCCTCTAGGATTGTGCATGTGCTTAGCTCCATCCCGTTTATTTTAATCAGTCTTTGTCAGTCTTTGTCGATGTCAAGCATACCCATACCACGATGCCGCCACCACACCATGCTTCAATTTCAGTTACTCAGCGATGTGTTGGATTTTCTCCAAACATAAGGCCTAGCATTTAGGCCAAAAGGTGTATTCCTTTGCCATTACTTTTTTCCCCAGTATTACTTTAGTGCCTTGTTGCATAAAGGATGCATGTTTTAGAAGATGTTTATTCTGTATATTCCTATCCTATTCTTTTCACTCTGTCACGTTCTGACCTCTATTTCTGTTGTTTTGTATTTATTTAGTATGGTCAGGGCGTGAGTTGGGTGGGCAGTCTATGTTTGTTTTTCTATGTTTTGGGGCATTTCTATGTTTTCGGCCTAGTATGGTTCTCAATCAGAGGCAGGTGTCATTAGTTGTCTCTGATTGAGAATCATACTTAGGTAGCCTGGGTTTCACTGTGTGTTTGTGGGTGATTGTTCCTGTCACTGTGTTTGGTGTCACAGGATAGGACTGTTTTGCGGTTTCACATTTCTTGTTTTTGTTAGTTTGTTCATGTGTAGTGATTTATTAAAACATGAATAACCACCACGCTGCGCTTTGGTCCGCTTCTCTTCCTCCTACAGACGAACGCCCTTACAGAATCACCCACCAACCAAGGACCAAGCGGCGTGGTAAACAGAGGCAGCAGCAACAGCAGCAGCAGCAAAATCAGCAGTGGGAGAGGCTGCACTACTTGGAGAGATGGACTTGGGAGGAGATTCTAGACGGGAAAGGACCCTGGGCAGAGCCAGGAGAATATTGCCGCCCCAAGGCCGAGCTGGAGGCAGCAAAAGCAGAGAGGCGGCATTATGAGGAACTAGCACGGCAGAGCGGATGGAAGCCCGAGAGTCACCCCCAAAAATTTCTTGGGGGGGGGGCACAGGGGGAGTGTGGCAGAGTCAGGAGTCAGACCTGAGCCAACTCCCCCCGTTTATCGTGAGGAGCCAAGGAGGAGCTCAGAACCAGAGCTGGTGTTGGAGGTGAGCGAAGCAGAGACTGTGAAGGAGTTAATGGGGAAATTGGAGGAGAGTGATATGAGGGACTTGCTGGTTTGGTGCATGAGGCACGACATTCGCCCGACGGAGCGTGTCAGGGATTTAATGGCACCGGGGTCAGCTCTCCATACTCATCCTGAGGTGCGTGCGAGGGGTCTGGTGAAGACTGTGCCAGCCTCACGCACCAGGCCTCCTGTGCATCTCCCTAGCCTTGCACGTCCTGTGCCATCTCAGCACTACAGTGCTCCTAGCAGTGCTAACTGTGGCGGGCGTGGTGCTGGTCAGGCACCGTGTTATGCAGTTGTGCGCACGGTGTCCCCAGTACGCGTGCTTAGCCCGGTGCGCTACATCCCAGCTCCCCACATCTGCCGGGCTAGGGTGAGGATCCAGCCAGGGCGGTTGGTGCCAGCCCTGCTCTCAAGATCTCCAGTACGCCTTCACGGTCCGGTCTATCCGTCACCACCTCCACGCACCAGCCCTCCGGTGGCAGCCCCCCGTACCAGGCTGTCTCTCCGGCCCATCCTTACAGGGGCTTCCTCCTGTCCAGCGCTGCCGGAGTCTCCCGCCTGTCCGGCGCCTCTGCCGGAGCCTCCCGCCTGTCCGGCGCCTCTGCCGGAGCCTCCCGCCTGTCCGGCGCCTCTGCCGGAGCCTCCCGCCTGTCCGGCGCCTCTGCCGGAGCCTCCCGCCTGTCCGGCGCCTCTGCCGGAGCCTCCCGCCTGTCCGGCGCCTCTGCCGGAGCCTCCCGCCTGTCCGGCGCCGCTGCCGGAGTCTCCCGCCTCTCCGGCGCTACCAGGGCCTTCCTCTTCTCCAGCGTTGCCGGAGCTTCCCGTCTGCCCAGCGCCAGCTGAGCTTCCCGTCTGCCCAGCGCCAGCTGAGCTTCCCGTCTGCCCAGCACCAGCTGAGCCTCCCGTCTGCCCAGCGCCGCCAACGCCGCCCGTCTGCCCGACGCCGCCCGTCTGCCCAGCGCGGCCAGCGCCGTCCGTCTGCCCAGCGCCGCCAGCGCCGTCCGTCTGCCCAGCGCCGCCAGCGCCGTCCGTCTGCCCAGCGCCGCCAGCGCCGCCCGTCTGCCCAGCGCCGCCAGCGCCGCCCGTCTGCCCAGCGCCGCCAGCGCCGCCCGTCTGCCAGGAGCCGCCAGTGCCGCCCGTCTGCCAGGAGCCGCCAGTGCCGCCCGTCTGCCAGGAGCCGCCAGTGCCGCCCGTCTGCCAGGAGCCGCCAGTGCCGCCCGTCTGCCAGGAGCCGCCAGTGCCGCCCGTCAGCCAGGGGCCGCCAGTGCCGCCCGTCAGCCAGGGGCCGCCAGTGCCGCCCGTCAGCCAGGTGCCGCCAGTCAGCCAGGGGCCGCCAGTGCCGCCAGTCAGCCAGGGGCCGCCAGTAAGCCAGGGGCCGCCAGTGCCGCCAGTCAGCCAGGGGCCGCCAGTGCCGCCAGTCAGCCAGGGGCCGCCAGTGCCGCCAGTCAGCCAGGGGCCGCCAGTGCCGCCAGTCAGCCAGGGGCCGCCAGTAAGCCAGGGGCCGCCAGTGCCGTCAGTCAGCCAGGGGCCGCCCGAGCAGCTGCCCCTCTGTCCCGAGCTGCTGCTATCGCCCCTCTGTCCCGAGCTGCTATCGCCCCTCTGTCCCGAGCTGCTATCGCCCCTCTGTCCCGAGCAGCTGCCCCTCTGTCCCGAGCAGTTGTCCCTCTGTCCCGAGCAGCTGCTTCACCTCTGTCCCGAGCTGCCCCTCTGTCCCGAGCAGCCCCTCTGTCCAGTGGGGTCATTGAGAGGGGTGGCCATGGTGAGTAAGCCAGGGAGGCGGACAATAAGGCGGACTAAGACAATGGTGAAGTGGGGTCCGCGTCCCGCGCCAGAGCCGCCACCGCGGACAGACGCCCACCCAGACCCTCCCCTATAGGTCAAGGTTTTGCGGCCGGAGTCCGCACCTTTGGGGGGGGGGTACTGTCACGTTCTGACCTCTATTTCTGTTGTTTTGTATTTATTTAGTATGGTCAGGGCGTGAGTTGGGTGGGCAGTCTATGTTTGTTTTTCTATGTTTTGGGGCATTTCTATGTTTTCGGCCTAGTATGGTTCTCAATCAGAGGCAGGTGTCATTAGTTGTCTCTGATTGAGAATCATACTTAGGTAGCCTGGGTTTCACTGTGTGTTTGTGGGTGATTGTTCCTGTCACTGTGTTTGGTGTCACAGGATAGGACTGTTTTGCGTTTTCACATTTCTTGTTTTTGTTAGTTTGTTCATGTGTAGTGATTTATTAAAACATGAATAACCACCACGCTGCGCTTTGGTCCGCTTCTCTTCCTCCTACAGACGAACGCCCTTACACACTCTGTCAGTTGGGTCATTATTGTGGAGACACTACAACGTTGTTGATTCATTCTCAGTTTTTAACCGTTGAACTAGCTGTTTTAAAATCACCTCATGGTCAAATCCCTGAGCAGTTTCCTTCCTGTCCTGCATCTCAGTTCAGGAACACTGTGTCTTTGATGTGTCTGGGTGGTTCAATACATAATCCACAGAATAATTATTAAATTGGCATGCTTAAATAAATATTAAATGTCTGATGTGTGAGGCTATGGATGAGCTCCCTGGTCTTTGTAGTTGAATATGTGCTCAATTCAATACTTGACTGTGTGGCCTTACAGATGTTGTGTATAAACAGGGCAATCATGTCAACCCCTATTATTTCACACAGAGTGAGTCCATGTTACTTATTATGTGATTTGTTAAGCCACATTTTACTCATGGACTAATTTAGGCTTGCCTAAACAAAAGGGGGTGAATACTTATGCAACGGCTATATTTTAGTTATATCATTTTTAGTCATTTGTAAAGATTTGTATGATTTTCTTTTCACTTTGACATTGTCATATTTTGTATAAAGTGTAAGAACACAACATGGCCAAAGGTATGTAGACACCTGCTCGTCTAACATCTCATTCCAAAATCATAGGCATTAATATGGAGTTGGCCCCCCCTTTGCTGAAATAACAGCCTCCACTCTTCTGGGAAGGCTTCCCCTAGACGTTGGAACATTGTTGTGGGGCTTTCTTCCTTTCAGCCACAAAAGCATTAGTGAGGTCGGGCACTGATGTTGGGTGATTAGGCCTGGCTCGCAGTTTGTGCACAGGGGCATTGTCATGCTCAAAGAGAAAAGGGCCTTCTCCAAACTGTTCTGGAAGCACAGAATCGCTTAGAATGTTATTGTATGCTGTTGCTTTAAGATTTCCGTTCACTGTAACTAAGGGGCCTAACTCGAACCATGAAAAACAGCCCCAGAAAATTATTCCTCCTCCACCAAAATGTACACACTATGAATTGGGGCAGGTAGCGTTCTCCTGGAATCCGCCAAACCCAGATTTGTCCATCGGACTACCAGACGGTGAAGTGTGATTCATCACTCCAGAGAACGCGTTTCCACTGCTCCAGAGTCCAATGGCTCCGAGCTTTACACCACTCCAGCCAACGTTTGGCATTGTGCATGGTGTACGGCTGCACGGCCATGGAAACCCATTTCATGAAGCTCCCGAGGAACAGTTCTATTGCTGACGTTGTTTCCAGAGGCAGTTTAGAAGTCGGTAGTGGGTGTTGCAATCGAGGACAGACAATTTGTACACGCTACGAGCTTCAGCACTCGCCGGTCCAATTCTGTGATCCTATGTGGCCTAACACTTCAAGCTGAGCCGTTGTGCTCCTAGACGATTCCACTTCACAATAACAGCACTTACAGTTGAACAGGGCAGATCTAGCAGGGCAGAAATTTGACAAACTTGTTGGAAAGGTAGCATCCTATGATGGTGTCACGTTGAAAGTCACTGAGCTCTTCAGTACGTGACATTCTACAGCCAATTTTTGTATATGGAGATTGCATAGCTGTGTTTTTAATTATTTTTTTTTACCTTTGCTTAACTAGGCAAGTCAGTTAAGAACAAATACTTATTTACAATGACGGCCTAGGAACAGTGGGTTAAACTGCCTTGTTCAGGAGCAGAACGACAGATTTTTACCTTGTCAGCTTAGGGATTCGATCTAGCAACCTGGCCTAACGCTCTAACCATTAGGCTACCTGCCGCCCCTGTGTGCTTGATGTTATACACCTGTCAGCAACAGGTGAGGCTGAAATAGCCAAATTCACTAATTTGAAGAGGTGACCACATACTTTTGGACTTGTAGTGTATGTTAGGTCTAAATATATAGTCCTACAGTAATAAACCTATTCTATACGTAACTACTGCAATGCTGAGTATAAGGAATAAGGAAGCCAGAAAAATAAGTGGATATAGAGTGCATACAGGCAGGTAAAGTGATGGAGAGAATATTTTATGGCAGGTCATAATGTTTTATATTAAAAACATTCCTAATATTGAACTTTTAATAGGCTTTTGGAAATGTTTGTCCCTCTCACTGAGTGGCTAGCTGCTATCTGTGTTTTGGGGATCTTTCCACTTAAACCGCAACAACCACTTCGTTATTTGCTCATCACCATTAAAAGATTTCCAATAACTCGAGCTTGAGAAGCATCGTGAGATTGGCATTGGGGTGGTTTGTTGTTGTGCAACCAATCTATTCTGCAAAAACATTCGCTTCCCAAGTAATAACCGGATAATACAAACACTTGGCAAAAGTTGGGTAAGGGGAGGAAACAATTCAAATCAAAATACCAAACAAACCACATTTCCACACTCTTGTCCTAGCTTGTCTAACAAAACCATATTGTTTGTACGGTAATGGGGTTGAGAATATACTACATAGACTAAAGCTTTCAGAATGATTCTAAAATGTATTTTGAGAGTAATTTGGCTTTGCATTTCGTCCATGTTAATGTAGCAGTGTTTAGAAACATATTATATTCTTATTTACAATCAAAATAAGACTCCAAAAGGACACTATATATTTTTTACCATTTACAGTATTTCTATTGGGTACAAAATGATCTGAAACACAACCAAAACAAACAGCAAATGCATCCAACAAGTTTGTAGAGTGACAAGCATAATGTAGTCATTGTGTGCTAGTAATATGAGACCAAGTGCTTAGATTCTACTACTTTAATACACATAAGTGAATTTGTCCCAATACTTTTGGTTCCCTAAAATGGGAGGACTATGTACATAAAAATGCTGTAATTTTTAGACGGTTCACCCAATATGGATGAAAGTACCCTTATATTAAAGCTGACAGCATTTTACCCTCATAGTCATCGTATCATTTCATGTGTCACTGTCACAATAATTTTGAAGTTATCTGTATAAGCTATGATTGCTACTATAGAAGCTATCTGTGAGCTAAGTAATTTTAATAGATCACCTGTCCTAATCAGCACCGCTGTGTTGTGGATGCTGCTGTGCTGTGGTATACTCATCTGAAAGTATCCGCCCTGTCTGATGTTTTTGATGCCTTTCAGACAGTCAGACAACACCCCACGGGCTCTGCTGGAGAGCCTACAGACGAACTCCAGCACTGACGTATTCAGCACACTACCTCGTGCCCCACTGTGAGACACAGAGCTGCAGCACCACGCAGAGATCCACTCTAGTGGTCTTTTCACTGGCATTTCTGAGGACAGAGAGATATGCAGATGTCTACAGAAACTAACACTGTGGATAGATAGCCAAACAGACATGACTACTTTAGCCTATAACACATAACAGTAGACTTAGTCCTGGCCCTATCGATCCCTTTGCAAGTTGTCCCTGGGGCTGGGTATTCCTCACCACCACAACAGGATGATGTTCAATTGCATCTCTGGCTGCTCATCTGTAAAATGCATTTCATGTTGTGGTGTTTAATCTGGTTCCAGTAACTTCCTTTGAAACCTTTACAGATTTGTGTACAGGAGCTTACTGTGAAGCCAGCTGCCTCTGGGATTTAAGCAGCCCAAATACAGTGTCAACCCAAGTAACACGCTATCAGGACGCTTAGAGAGCAATACCATAGACACAAAACCATGAGTAGTATATGTATGTGTGCATGTGTGTTTGGGTGAGTCAGGGGGAAGTGGTGGGGGGAGTGATGGGGGGAGCTAGTTTCACCATGGCAAATCAGATTAATATCATGTACAGTAGTAGCCCTGGCTGGCTAGCCCCGTGTCAGTTGCTCAGAGCACGCTTTGATGAACCTCCCAATGGATGGCCTCCAGCATCACTGGGTGGATTCACTCCGGTTATAGAGCCAGGCTATAGGTAGTGGGGGGTGGGGAAGGGGAGACTGGAGGGGGAGGCAGTAGAAAAGAAAATCACAGTGCTGCTCCCTGCTGGAAAGGGACCAGTGCTGATGCAGTCTCCTCAGACTGTGTTTGTACCTTCATGCTCAGCTCAATATGGCCTAGCCTCTGAGGCCAAGCACACATTATACAGAACACATTATCCCTGGGGGACGTCTTTGGTTAACGTGATTCAGTAACACATAACACCAGACTATCGCTGAGCCAATAAACTGTAAAACAAACCAGAAAGTGCCTTAGCAGGAGCACAGCTGCCTTAACCACCTTATCCTATATATTACTACTCTTTTGCAAGGATTTGTAAGTGAAATGTTGTAACTACTACTCTATAAAGCCTAAACAACACCGTAGAAATCAATTCACTGTGTGTATTTTGCAGCTTGTATTATGTAACTGGTGTTTTGTTTCAGTAAGGGTAAGGAAAGGTAATGTAATGTAGTACTCACGCTGCGCAATCTGGGCCAGGTGCAGCCGGTTGACCCAGGAGATCTTGCTGAGGGGGCTGGGCGTGTTGAAAACCACCATGAAGCTGACGGGACGTCCCGACCTGGAGGGGAATGCACACACACAAGTTAAAACAACTGACTCATGCTCTGTGGGGACCTCATCAGGACCATTGTTCTATTGTTTACAGAAAGCAGCAGCTAAAAGCCCATCTGTGTTTTATGGGTCATTCACTGCACCGGAAAAGTGCCATAAGTGTAGGAATAATGGTATCGCGCTCCATAGAGCAAATCAATGAATAAAGACAAATACCACATACAAATGCTCTGCAAAAGGCCTGTTCCTTCTCAGTGACAGTCCACACAGAGCAAGGAAAAAGTTCTAGGTGCTATTTCAGACTTTCAAACTGAAAATCAAAAAATGAAAGTTCTCTTTAGGTCTGTGCAGTGTCATATATGATATAGGTCTATGGTCCTTAGGTTCCCAAAACCAGGACACCAGGTCTGTTTTATGGATGTATGTTTGGATATGCCATGGGATTGTGATATGGTTGCATTATGTGATTGTGAAATTCTGGTCTGCTTTTTATTTGGAAGCTTAGTCATATGTGCCTATTCAATGATGTAGGCCTTTCTATTTTACACATGTTGTAAACAAAACCCCCTTCTGGATTAATAAAGACATACTGTAGATATTCTACTGTACTATAAGAATGCAACCTCTCCTGTAGAGGTACTTCTGGGGACAGGATGACGAGGAGGAGAAGGAAAGGGAGGAGATGTCGAGACCTCTCCCTCAACATCAACAAAACAAAGAAACTGATTGTAGACTACAGGAGACAGACGAGGGAGCATACCCCCATCCTCATCGACGGGGATGCAGTGTATAGGGTCAAAAGCTTCAAGTTTCTCAGCGTGCCCTTCATTGAGGACCTGAAATGGTCTCCAAACTTATACCCTGGTGAAGAACAGCGCCTCTACAACCTGAAGAAATTAAGGACCTCAGTCACCCAAGCCACTGACTGTTCACTTGGCTACTGTCTGACAGACAGAGACAGTACAGGTGCATCAGTGCAAAGACCAAGAGACTAAAAAACAGCTTCGATTGCCAAGCTATCAGACTGTTGAACAGCCATCATTAGCCATCTACCAGGTGATGCACACTGCTCACACACACACAAGCTATCACATACACACACACACACACTCGCTGTTGTCCCATGTTATAGAGACATTAAACCACTGAACATAGTGTATTCTCAACATAGCTCATTCTAATAGTTTAATTACACTGTTTATACACACCACACATTTATATACTTGATTCTTGACATAGCTCACTCTAATATATCTACTGCTGTACATTTCCTTCTTAGTAAATTGTGTGTAAATTCATCCAGTGTATATACTGTACGTATAGATTGCATTGGGATTACTGTTACAGTGCTATCTGGGTAGTTAATTACATTTGTTCCGACGTTTCTTGATTTTTATTTAAACAAAAATAGTATAACAATTTGTGAACTACATTTTACTGCATGGTTAGGAACCAGAACATAAGCATTTCTCTGCACCTGCTATAACATCTGCTAAACCTTGGATGCGATCAATAAACTTTGATTTGATTTGAAGGAGTAAGAGTCCTGTAACCACAGAGCCGTAACAAACAGCACATTTCACCTCCCCCTGTTTCAATCAGGATGGTGGAAGTGATGTAAAGGTCAGATGATACGGCATGCGCCGTTGGACCCTGAAGGTAGAGACGCCCAGATCAGATAAGAGAAGGGATGAGAGGGAGCATGAACTGCTAACACACAAAGAAGGAGCCAGGGAGCTGGATTAACAGGCCAGAATCCCCACTCCGCCCCCCTGCTCCTCGCCTCTTGGCCCCCGACACGCCTCTTACACCCTGGGTAAAAGCTGACAGTTCTGGACCTGAATGTGGGAATAATGTGATCCTTGAACAGGGGGAGCTCAGTGTGGAACTTTTGAAGGTCATAGGCCTCCAGTAGTGGCTCAGCACTCTGAGATCAGCAGCTGTGATTGCGCTACCATGTTACCTCTCAACAATGGCACACAGTTTTACATTCACCAACTCCTCCTGCTGACACTCATCCTTGCAGTCTCTATGCAATACTTGTCTTAAATGTTAGTTTTTCCTCTGTTCTACATGAATAAACAAGGACACAGATACTACTTGCTTCAGGTTGAGTGATAAAAGATACAACAGCAGTACACATCCCCAGTGACTTGTATCTCTCTCTCTCGCTCTCTCAAATCTGCTTCTGACATACCTGCCTGCTCAGACTGAGTGAGAGCGTGAGAAAAGACAAGGACAGAAAGATATGAGTAAGATCTCCAAATTATTTGACATGTTGAAAAAGTGGGGTTTTCACACAGAGATGTAATTCATACCCTTCACTGCTTAAATACAGAAGAAGCAATTTGCTGAGGAAAGAGAGAGATGAAGCAAGAGGGGAGGGAGAGGGGGAGAAAGATGAGAATGAAACTGGTCACTTCATCCGATTGCCAGGGAGGGTAATACTTGACGCTCACGCTGCTCCAAAAATGCTAATCAGAACAGACTTGGAGTCCTCCCACCGCCTGATTGACAAGCGCAGTGCAGATGTGCTGGTACACAGGCAGCACGGGGAAGTAGGCACGGGTATGATGGCGGAATAGAGTGGGGCAAGGACCCGGCCCACAGCCCAGACCCGGGCTGATGTATGGCTGCTGGTCACTGCTGAGGCACACATGTGACATTAATGCACAAAGAGTGGACAGACACTGAGAGGTCCTGTGGGAGCATCAGTGTGCCTAGACCAGACCTGGCTGGACGGGGAAAGTCACAACTTAGCTGCTCATTGCGAGGGGAGTGAATGATGCACGTGCCATGCATGGATGGAGGGATGGAGGGAAGGGAGGTCCCTGCTCTGCGTGGAGGGATGGAGAAAAGGGAGGTCCCTGCTCTGCATGGAGGGATGGAGGGAAGGGAGGTCCCTGCTCTGCGTGGAGGGATGGAGGGAAGGGAGGTCCCTGCTCTGCGTGGAGGGATGGAGGGATGGGAGGTCCCTGCTCTGCGTGGAGGGATGGAGGGAAGGGAGGTCCCTGCTCTGCGTGGAGGGCTGGAGGGAATGGGGGCTGTGATGGGCTGCTTGCTTGGGAACTCTCCCAGGATGACAGGAGGTGACCGACTCAGTAAAGGGGGACCCTGCTGTGGACCCACTCTCCCTCCACCACTCTCACAGAGACAGAGCAAGACTGTATATCAACGTGTGTGCAAGATTGAGAATAGAGAGAAAACAAGAGAGAACAAAATAGAGAAAAGAGAGAAAAGAGAGAAAGGAGGCAGAGAGCGAGACACAAAGAGCAAGATGCCGAGAACAAGAGAGACACACAGAGAGAAATAAAGAAAAAGAGAGAAAGAAAGAGAGAGGTGTGCCCAGTCTACCCTCTGTTCTCTCCTGCAATATGCCACCATTGCACCCTGGGTCGTGTCAGAATGGCTGAGGCGCCCACCGCGCCAACTGTCACCCCCCAACCCCCACCAATCACCACCATACCCAAGCCCTAAGGCACTCTGCTGGCCCTGCCACCTCAACAGCCAGCCCTGCCGGCCAAGCAACCACCCAGCCTCCAGCAACAATTAGTCTGCTATCAGACCCTGCTCAGCTCTCTCTCTCTTTATTACTTTATCACATGCCTCTCTTCACAATATACTATAACCATCACTACACTCTACACTGGAGTCCAGGTCTGTATAGTACTCTACTTGCTCAAAGCATTTCCCCCACTTTACATTGTAGAAACCTGCTTCTCTGTCTGGCAGAATGAGGTCTGTTGGCTACTACAAACAAATAATGTTACAATATCTGATACAACCCACAGAGATGGGGTACGGGGGTCTCCCTCCCTGGTCCATGCTGCTGCTCATGACATTATCAATGGGACCAAGGGGATGTGGTACTCCTCAACGGGGATGCTGGGACTTTCTTGTATGCATGACATCTGGCTCCACCAAACATTGAGAAAGCAGCTGGGCCCTGCAGGCCCAGTGTGGTGCCACAGAGAGGGGGGGATGGGTACCAATCTGCAGTGCTCTGCTGCTCAAGCTGTCACTTTAGGTTGGATGGGTACATTTAGGCCCTCACTGCTGTCACCCTGCCTTGCCCCGTTTATGTTGTGGAGGTGGATCAAGGTCTCTTTCCCTCCCTGCTCATAATACTCTCCTCCTCCCCCTCTCATCCTCCACACACTAGCAGCCACAGCACGACTCCCACTCTAATCTGTCTTCATTCTCTATCCTCCTCCTCTACTCTCAGCTGAGTCCATAGCCACTTGAGCACATTACGATAAGCACATTCAGACTCATCACAGTGTGAGAGAATTATAGAAGCTCCCATTAAGGAGCCTTTAGATTTAGAATATCTAAAAATGACAAAATTAACTGTCAGTCAAAGACCACTTTCTGTGTGTCCTTGAGCTGAACTACAATGGCTTTTTTAAATTTTTTTATTCTGTCCGAACAAATGAAAAACACACAATACTGGCTATACCTGTAATATGAATGGAACTCCATGAAAATAACATGGCAAATGCTGCCATTCCATTTGCGTTCTCAAGGAAGTGAATATGTGAACGATCAGTTAATGACCAATTGCGGTGCACACCTCTAATTTGCCAGCCAGCTGTGGCAGAGATGGTGTCAGGCTTTTAACACTGGCTGAGCGTAAGGCCAGGTAATGTGCTCAGTGAGGTTAAGCGAACGCAACGTCAGGCTCCTGCATCATCATAACGTTAGCGCCCAGGCACATTAAAATGTTTGTCACCGGCCATTCTCTTTTAGTGTTGAGTGTGATGGCCTGTTTTCCGAGTTATGGATGAGGCAATTTCTCCAGCAACCCATTTTGTGGAGTCAAGACGGCAGTGTAAAACAAGCCCTTGCAGTTCAATTTGTCGTCTTTAAATCGTAAAATCACACAAGTGTGAAGATAATGGATGAATTCTACACATTGGGTGGTACTACAGTATGACTTTAACACAAGGCCCAGTAATATTGATGTAATACTCACTTGTCTGGTCTCCCAGGCACCTGCAGGCGTAAGCGGCACTTGTTGGCACTCTGAAGTTGATCCTCCTTGATCCGAATGAGTCTCTGTAGAGCTAGACACCAGTCCTGGGCCACAGTCGTGTTCAGGTTCTATGATCCACAAACACACAAGAACATTCTGCTGTGACAAGAAAATATAGCTACAGTACATACTCCCATGTGCACGATATTCTTCTATCGACTCCTACATGATGCACTTCTGTGTACATTCACAAGCTAACATTCATATCTCATGCTTGCAATCACACCTTTATATTTATGGACAGTACTGACATAAACTCAGCAAAAAAAAATATTTCCCTTTTTCAGGACCCTGTCTTTCAAAGATAATTTGTAAAAATCCAAATAACTTCACATATCTTCATTGTAAAGGGTTTAAACACTGTGTCCCATGCTTGTTCAATGAACCATAGACAATTAATGAACATGCATCTGTGGAATGGTCGTTAAGACACTAACAGCTTACAGACGGTAGGCAATTAAGGTCACAGCAATGAAAACTTAGTACACTAAAGAGGCCTTTCTACTGACTCTGAAAAACACCAAAAGAAAGATGTCCAGGGTCCCTGCTCATCTGCGTTAACATGCCTTAGTCATGCTGCAAGGAAGCATGAAGATTGCAGATTTGGCCAGGGCAATAAATTGCAATGTCCGTACTGTGAGACGCCTAAGACAGCACTATAGGGAGACAGGACGGATAGCTGATCCTCTTTGCAGTGGCAGACCACATGTAACAACACCTGCACAGGATTGATACATCCGAACATCACACCTGCGGGACAGGTACAGATTGGAAATAACAACTGCCTGACTTACACCAGGAACGCACAATCCCTCCATCAGTGCTCAGACTGTCCGCAATAGGCTGAGAGAGGCTGGACTGTGGGCACAAACCTACCGTCGCTGGACCAGACAGGACTGGCAAAAAGTGCTCTTCACTGACGAGTCGCGATTTTGTATCACCAGGGGAGATGGTTGGATTCGCGTTTATCATCAAAGGAATGAGCGTTACACCGAGGCCTGTACTCTGGAGCGGGATTGATTTGGAGGTGGAAGGTCCGTCATGGTCTGGGGTGGTGTGTCACAGCAACATCGGACTGAGCTGGTTGTCATTGCAGGCAATCTTAACGCTGTGCATTACAGGGAAGACAACCTCCTCTCTCATGTGGTACCCTTCCTGCAGGCTCATCCTGACACATGACCCTCCAGCATGACAATGCCACCAGCCATACTGCTCATTCTGTGCGTCATTTCCTGCAAGACAGGAATGTCAGTGTTCTGCCATGGCCAGCGAAGAGCCCGGATCTCAATCCCATTGAGCACGTCTGGGACCTGTTGAATCGGAGAGTGAGGGCTAGGGCCATTCCCCCCAGAAATGTCCGGGAACTTGCAGGTGCCTTGATGGAAGAGTGGGGTAACATCTCACAGCAAGAACTGGCAAATCTGGTGCAGTCCATGAGGAGGAGATGCACTGCAGTACTTAATGCAGCTTAATGCAGTGGCCACACCAGATACTGACTGTTACTTTTGATTTTGACCCCCCCCCCTTTGTTCAGGGACACATTTTTCCATTTCTCTCAGACACATATCTGTGGAACTTGCTCAGTTTATGTCTCAGTTGTCGAATCTTGTTATGTTCATACAAATATTTAGACATGTTAAGTTTGCTGAAAATAAACGGTATTGACAGTGAGAGGATGTTTCTTTTTTTGCTGAGTTTACTTACACTCGCTATGAAAAGAACCCTCCACCCCTTCCTCATAAAACTGCTTTGATTTATAGACCCTTTCCTCAACCCACGGCAAAGCACTTTATACCATCAAATACGTCATACACATTACATCTCCTACACCACTTTTACAGTTAAGTCCCCCCAGTCATACTGTAAGAATCAAATCAATTTATGAAGTCAATGAGCCATGCAGAAGTATTTCCTATATTTGTTTGGTGGACATTTATATTATAACTGGGTGGAGTGTGAAAATCAATAATATGGAGTAAAGCCCATTTTACTCCACCTTAAAAAAATAGAGATCCAAAAGGCCACCTTTCCACTGAGAGGCTCTTTGGTGATTGCTGGAGTATACTGTGACTGTGTTATGTACAGTAGCTTTAATGTGATTGTGGCTACTGGTAGGTGTCCTGATTTGAACACAACAGAGCTCACTGCAGGAGAGAGAGGCACTACATTCTTCAGGAGATAGCCCTCAAATCTGTCACATCTCTGATTCTCTGTTTTTTATATTTTTTTGGTATTTTATTAGGATCCCCCATGGGGATATCAAATGTATTTATGCTGTTATCAATTGGTGATTCCAGAAAGATGTGTAGCTTTTATAAGATCACATTTTAATTGCATTTCAATTCTCCATTTTGAATTTCATTGTGAATGTTCCCAGAAATAGATTTCCCCAAATGTCTTCCTCTCTATAATATTTGAATAACTATCATGTTTGTTGCTGTACAATGCCTTGCATTTAACAAAATAACACTGTTCATGCATTTTCAATATCCAATCAAAGCATTCGGTGTTCTCAAAGTTCAGACCTGTAGATAGTTGGGTTGTGGAAGAAATAAATCACTTTACGAGTGCAAGCATTATTTTGACATATCAGCTTTATGAAACATTTGTCAAGCTGCAAATTAAATCTCTTTAAAGTAAAGACCATTGTTTTTGGAGGTCAGGCTACGGTTCACATTTTTAAAGAAGGTAATATGGATGTAGGCTTTTGTGAGTAACTCGGAGGCAGCATGGGCTATGAGGTGATGCAATAATATTGTAAGTAGTGGGCTGGTGTTAAATAGTAAGAAGTGGGTTGGGGTGGTGTTATATAGTAGGTAGTGGGGGGATGTTATATAGTAGGTAGTGGGGGGATGTTATATAGTAGGTAGTGGGGGGATGTTATATAGTAAGTAGTGGGGGGATGTTATATAGTAGGTAGTGGGGGGATGTTATATAGTAGGTAGTGGGGGGATGTTATATAGTAGGTAGTGGGGGGATGTTATATAGTAGGTAGTGGGGGGATGTTATATAGTAGGTAGTGGGGGGATGTTATATAGTAAGTAATGGGGGGATGTTATATAGTAGGTAGTGGGGGGGATGTTATATAGTAAGTAGTGGGGGGATGTAATATAGTAGGTAATGTGGGGATGTTATAAAGTAGGTAGTGGGGGGATGTTATATAGTAGGTAGTGGGGTGGTGTTATATAGTACATAGTGGGGTGGTGTTATATATTAAGTAGTGGGGGGATGTTATATAGTAGGTAGTGGGGGGATGTTATATAGTAGGTAGTGGGGGGATGTTATATAGTAGGTAGTGGGGGGATGTTATATAGTAGGTAGTGGGATGGTGTTATATAGTAGGTAGTGGGGTGGTGTTATATAGTAAGTAGTGGGGGGATGTTATATAGTAGGTAGTGGGGGGATGTTATATAGTAGGTAGTGGGGGGATGTTATATAGTAAGTAGTGGGCTGGTGTTATATAGAAGTAGTGGGGTGGGCTGGTGTTATATAGTAAGTAGTGGGGTGGTGTTATATAGTAAGTAGTGGTGTTGTCTTATATTGTAAGTAGTGGGATGGGCTGGTGTTATTTAGTAAGAAGTGGGATGGTGTTAGATAGTAAGTAGTGGGATGGTGATATATATTAAGTAGTGGTGTGGGGTGGTGTTACACCGTAATTAGTGAAGTGGTGTTATATAGTAAGTAGTGGGATGGGCTGGTGTTATATAGTAAATAGTGAAGTGGTGTTATATAGTAAATAGTGAAGTGGTGTTATATAGTAAATAGTGAAGTGGTGTTATATAGTAAATAGTGAAGTGGTGTTATATAGTAAGTAGTGGGATGGGCTGGTGTTATTTAGTAAGAAGTGGGATGGTGTTAGATAGTAAGTAGTGGGATGGTGATATATAGTAAGTAGTGGGATGGGCTGGTGTTATTTAGTAAGAAGTGGGATGGTGTTAGATAGTAAGTAGTGGGATGGTGTTATATAGTAAGTAGTGGGATGGGCTGGTGTTATATAGTAAATAGTGAAGTGGTGTTATATAGTAAATAGTGAAGTGGTGTTATATAGTAAATAGTGAAGTGGTGTTATATAGTAAATAGTGAAGTGGTGTTATATAGTAAATAGTGAAGTGGTGTTATATAGTAAGTAGTGGGATGGGCTGGTGTTATTTAGTAAGAAGTGGGATGGTGATATATAGTAAGTAGTGGGGTGGGGTGGTGTTAGATAGTAAGTAGTGGGATGGTGATATATAGTAAGTAGTGGGGTGGGGTGGTGTTACATAGTAATTAGTGGGGTGGTGTTATATAGTAAGTAGTGGGATGGTGTTATATAGTAAGTAGTGGGATGGGCTGGTGTTATATAGTAAGTAGCGGGATGGTGTTATATTGTAAGTAGTGGCATGGTGTTATATAGTATGAAGTGGGGTGGTGTTAAACAGAAGTAGTGGGGTGGGCTGGTGTTATAGAGTAAGTAGTGGGGTGGTGTTATATAGTAAGTAGTGGGATGGGCTGGTGTTATATAGTAAGTAGCGGGATGGTGTTATATAGTAAGTAGTGGGCTAGTGTTATATAGTAAGTAGTGGGATGGGCTGGTGTTATATAGTAAGTAGTGGGATGGTGTTTTATAGTAAGTAGTAGGGTGGAGTGGTGTTATATATTAAGTAGTGGGGTGGTGTTATATAGTAAGTAGTGGGATGGGCTGGTGTTATATAGTAAGTAGCGGGATGGTGTTATATTGTAAGTAGTGACATGGTGTTATATAGTAAGTAGTGGGATGGAGTGGTGTTACATAGTAAGAAGTGGGATGGTGTTATATAGTAAGTAGTGGGGTTGAGTGGTGCTATATAGTAAGTAGTGGAGTGGAGTGGTGTCATATAGTAAGTAGTGGGGTGGAGTGGTGTTATATAGTAAGTAGTGGGGTGGATTGGTGTCACATAGTAAGTAGTGGGGTCATATAGTAAGTAGTGGGGTGAGGTTAAATAGTAAGTAGTGGGCTGATGTTATATAGTAAGTAGGGAGGTGGGGTTAAATAGTAAGTAGTGGGGTGGGATGTGTTATACAGTACGTATTTGCGTGATGTTATATAGTAAGTAGTGGGGTGGTGTTATATATTAAGTATTTGGGTCGGGTGGTGTTATATAGTAAGTAGTGGGGTGGGGTTATACAGTAAGTAGTGGGGTGGAGTGGTGTCATATAGTAAGTAGTGGGCTTGTGTTACATAATAAGTAGTGGGGTGGAGTGGTGTTATATAGTAAGTAGTGGGGTGGGCTAGTGTTATATAGTAAGTAGTGGGTTGGTGTTATATAGTAAGTAGTGTGGTGGGGTGGTGTTATATAGTAAGTAGGGTGGTGGGCTAGTGTTATACAGTACGTAGTGGGATGGTGTTATATAGTAAGTAGTGGGGTGGGCTAGTGTTATATAGTAAGTAGTGGGTTGGTGTTATATAGTAAGTAGTGTGGTGGGGTGGTGTTATATAGTAAGTAGTGTGGTGGGGTGGTGTTATATAGTAATTAGTGTGGTGGGGTGGTGTTATATAGTAAGTAGTTGGGTGGGGTGGTTTTACATAGTAAGTAGTGGGGTGATGTTATATAGTACGAAGTGGGTGGGGTGGTGTTTTATAGTAAGTAGTGGGGTGGGCTAGTGTTATATAGTAAGTAGTGGGTTGGTGTTATATAGTAAGTAGTGTGGTGGGGTGGTGTTATATAGTAAGTAGGGTGGTGGGCTAGTGTTATACAGTACGTAGTGGGATGGTGTTATATAGTAAGTAGTGGGGTGGGCTAGTGTTATATAGTAAGTAGTGGGTTGGTGTTATATAGTAAGTAGTGTGGTGGGGTGGTGTTATATAGTAAGTAGTGTGGTGGGGTGGTGTTATATAGTAATTAGTGTGGTGGGGTGGTGTTATATAGTAAGTAGTTGGGTGGGGTGGTTTTACATAGTAAGTAGTGGGGTGATGTTATATAGTACGAAGTGGGTGGGGTGGTGTTTTATAGTAAGTAGTGGGGTGGGCTAGTGTTACATAGTAAGTAGTGGGGTGGAGTGGTGTTATATAGTAAGTAGTGGGGTGGGCTAGTGTTATATAGTAAGTAGTGGGTTGGTGTTATATAGTAAGTAGTGTGGTGGGGTGGTGTTATATAGTAAGTAGGGTGGTGGGCTAGTGTTATACAGTACGTAGTGGGATGGTGTTATATAGTAAGTAGTGGGGTGGGCTAGTGTTATATAGTAAGTAGTAGGTTGGTGTTATATAGTAAGTAGTGTGGTGGGGTGGTGTTATATAGTAAGTAGTGTGGTGGGGTGGTGTTATATAGTAATTAGTGTGGTGGGGTGGTGTTATATAGTAAGTAGTTGGGTGGGGTGGTTTTACATAGTAAGTAGTGGGGTGATGTTATATAGTACGAAGTGGGTGGGGTGGTGTTTTATAGTAAGTAGTAGGGTGGGGTGGTGTTATATAGTAAGTAGTGGGGTGGTGTTATATAGTAAGTAGTGGGGAGGGCTGGTGTTATATAGTAAATAGTGGGGTGGTAGTATATGGTAAGTTGTTGGGTGGGCTAGTGTTACATAGTAAGTAGTGGGGTGGGCTGGTGTTATGTAGTAAGTAGTGAGGTGGGGTTAAATAGTAAATAGTGGGGTGGTGTTATATAGTAAGTAGATGGGTGGGCTGGTTTTATATAGTAAATAGTGGGGTGGTGTTAAATTGTAAGTAGTGGGGTGGAGTGGTGTTATATAGTAAGTAGTTGGGTGGTGTTATATAGTAAGTATTGGGGTGGGGTGGTGTTATATAGTAAGTATTGGGGTGGGGTGGTGTTATATTGTAAGTAGTGGGGTGGGGTGGTGTTATATTGTAAGTAGTTGGGTGGAGTGGGGTTATATAGTAAGTAGTGGGCTGGTGTTATATATTAAGTAGTGGGGCGGAGTGGTGTTATATAGTAAGTAGTGTGGTGGGGTGGTGTTATATAGTAAGTAGTGTGGTGGGGTGGTGTTTTATAGTAATTAGTGTGGTGGGGTGGTGTTATATAGTAAGTAGTTGGGTGGGGTGGTTTTACATAGTAAGTAGTGGGGTGATGTTATATAGTACGAAGTGGGTGGGGTGGTGTTTTATAGTAAGTAGTGGGGTGGGGTGGTGTTATATAGTAAGTAGTGGGGTGGTGTTATATAGTAAGTAGTGGGCTGGTGTTATATAGTAAGTAGTGGGGAGGGCTGGTGTTATATAGTAAATAGTGGGGTGGTAGTATATGGTAAGTTGTTGGGTGGGCTAGTGTTACATAGTAAGTAGTGGGGTGGGCTGGTGTTATGTAGTAAGTAGTGAGGTGGGGTTATATAGTAAATAGTGGGGTGGTGTTATATAGTAAGTAGATGGGTGGGCTGGTTTTATATAGTAAATAGTGGGGTGGTGTTAAATTGTAAGTAGTGGGGTGGAGTGGTGTTATATAGTAAGTAGTTGGGTGGTGTTATATAGTAAGTATTGGGGTGGGGTGGTGTTATATAGTAAGTATTGGGGTGGGGTGGTGTTATATTGTAAGTAGTGGGGTGGGGTGGTGTTATATTGTAAGTAGTTGGGTGGAGTGGGGTTATATAGTAAGTAGTGGGCTGGTGTTATATATTAAGTAGTGGGGCGGAGTGGTGTTATATAGTAAGTAGTGGATGGGGTGGTGTTATATAGTACGTAGTGGGGTGGTGTTATATACTAAGTAGTGGGGTGGTGTTATATATTAAGTAGTGGTGCGGAGTGGTGTTATATAGTAAGTAGTGGATGGGGTGGTGTTATATAGTACGTAGTGGGGTGGTGTTATATACTAAGTAGTGGGGTGGTGTTATTTAGTAAGTAGTGGGGTGGTGTTACATAGTAAGTAGTGGGGTGGTGTCATATAGTATGTAGTGGGGTGGTGTTACATAGTAAGTAGTGGGCTGGGGTGTACCTGGTATGTCCCCTGTAGTGTTCCCACCAGTAGTGTGACCTCCTCCACCACAGACAAGTCGTGCTGCAGGTCCAGGAGTTCCTGGTAAAGCCGTGGAGGACCCAGGATCACTTTCCCTGTCGTCAACACACAACACAGCCTGTCACACTACAGTGCACACATCAACAGGTTACACCAGTTAACATGTCACACACATCAATGCTTGTCTCCTAAAGACATGAAACATCTCAAGGTCAAACAACAATCCCCAAATGGAACTGCATTTTGAGACTTTCCTGAACTACAAAACTAGTGGAAGTGATAAAGAAAACTTGCACTTGTTGAACTCTGGTTCCACTGAGAAAGGAGTTCAATGTGTGATGGATCGATCACCACCATTATTTGTTGAACAGTCTGAATGAAGTCGGGAGTCTGAATGTATAACTAAAAAGCAGATAGAGAGAGGCCATTTGGAGCTATATGATGCCCTTTTCCCAAACAAAAGGAATGCAGGTGTCTCATTAGACGTGAGATTCACCAATCGATTTTGAAGCACACTCTTTAAAGTCTACCTCTCCAACCTCAGGGAATCAATAGCTCTACCTCTCACTGCCAGCCTCCCTAATGCCCTGGTCCACATCTCTACACAAGGCTCCAGGAGCACAACACAATTCAATGTTGCAGCAAGATGTAGCTGTAGCGTTGTCCTGTGCTGTCATCACAACCACATAATCAAGTAGCAGTCCGGCTTGGCACAAGGCAGGTAACGGAAGCATGGCCCTTTGTGGGAATCTAGTGGCTGTGTGAAGCCAGGGGGTGGCTGTGTGGATGTATCGACAAATAGTCAGAGAGTGGAGAGAGGCAGTTATTGTTCTCTTAAGAGAGCCTTTGTAACCTTTAAGCCTTTAGTGCAGAGGAGGCTGGCGAGCGGAGCTATAGGAGGACAGGCTCATTGTAATGGATGGAATGGAATAAATGGAACGGTATCAAAAGCAACTATATGGAAACTACGTTGAACTCCGCTCCATTTATTCCATTCCAGCCATTACAATGAGCCCATCCTCCTGTAACTACTCCCACCAGCCTTCACTGATTTAATGGGATCTCTCACACAGACGGGCACAGACATCTGACATCTGTGAGACACGATCAATAGCAGACACATCTGAATATAAAGAGGTGTGCCTGCCGTGAGTCTCTGTAAACAATGGCTTCCCTGTAGCTGTGGGGCTTTGGGATTCGCTGGCACACAGGTCCGCTGTGTCCCCGCCTGCCTAGAGTTGGCCCCAGCCCCAGAGGTGAATGTGCTGAGTTGTAATCCAGCGTAATCCCGTTGGTGTGGCGGGATTGGTTTTCACACTCAGACACGGTCATTCACACTGGCACGAAGCAGCAAGGCAGGGCTGAGCCCACAGGGGCCCCTGCCCTTCCTCCCAGAGGCAGCCGCTTCATGTAACAACAGCCAGCAGGAATCTTCATCCTCAGCATATAGTCCAGCTGGTGCTGTATCCAGCTCTGGGAACTAACCTGAGGGAATTTACAGCAGCCACTGCTTCCAAATCCACAATATATCAAATCTGTACCAAAGCCACAGACTAATCCCCATCCAAACCTGGACACCAGCTCACTGCATGTAGATGAAGCATAGATTCAGTGTAGCATTGCTTTGCATCGCAGTCTCGTGTCAGTATCAGTATAAACAAAAAAACTCTGTAATGGTGGCAGGGAGAAGGTAAGCCTGTGTGTGGGTACATGGGGATGGCACAAGACCAGACAGTGGGGATACAAAACAGTTGCCCACCTGTGTCTCTGCACAATAGAGGGACAGAGAGAGAGAGAGAGAGAGAGAGAGAGAGAGAGAGAGAGAGTTGAGAGAGAGAGAGTTGAGAGAGAGAGAGAGAGTTGAGAGATCCCTGTAGTTCCCAGAAGGCCAGCCTTCTCCATCAATAAGGAAGGCCATCAGGGCCTGCAGGAGATGAAAAATGAGCCCATTTCTCGCCAAGCTGTGGGATTTAGGCCGGACCCCCCCCCCCCACCCCTCCCCCAAGGGAAGGGGAACTATAAATAGACGTGGCAGTGGCAGGCTGGGGAACAATAGATGCACAGAGGAAGATGCACAGCAGATGCACAGAGGAAGATACCTGGAAAGGCATGATTTAGGGGATGGCTTGCATTGGGCCCATGCTAAATTCTAAAATGAACCATCCTGGTAATCAAAAGTCAGTAGAGAGAGAGAGAGAGCAATAGAGAGAGATATAGAGAGAGATATAGAGAGCGAAAGAGTTAGCAGAAAGCGAGCAAAAGAGAGAGAATCTGAAGTCAAATGTCTACTGATGATCTGGTACTTCTGTCCCCAACCAAGGAGGGCCTACAGCAGCACCTAGATCTTCTGCACAGATTCTGTCAGACCTGGGCCCTGACAGTAAATCTCAGTAAGACAAAAATAATGGTGTTCCAAAAAAGCCTGGAATCACCGTTGCCCTAGAGCACACAAAAACCTATACATACCTCGGCCTAAAAATCAGCACCACAGGTAACTTCCAAAAAGCTGTGAATGATCTAAGAGACAATGCAAGAAGAGCCTTCTAAAGGAGCATAACATTTTACATACCAATTAAGATCTGAGTAAAAATACTTGAATCGGTCACAGAGCCCATTGCCCTTTATGGTTGTGAGGTCTGGGGTCCGCTCACCAACCAATAATTCACAAGATGGGACAAACACCAAATAATTCATGCAGAGCAGAATAAGCCCGATTCCCGCTAATTATCAAAATCCAGAAAAGAGCTGTTAAATTCTACAACCACCTAAAAGGAAGCGATTCCCAAACCTTCCATAACAAAGCAATCACCTACAGAGAAATGATCCTAGAGAGGAGTCCTCTAAGCAAGCTGGTCCTGGGGCTCTTTTCACAAACACAAACAGACCTCACAGAGCCCCAGGACAGCAACACAATTAGACCCTACCAATGTATGACCATATTAGAAACACATATTTCTCTCAGATTACAAAGACCCACAAAGAGTTATAAAATCAAATCCAATTATGATAAACTCCCATATCTACTGGGTGAAATACCACAGTGTGCAATCACAGCAGCAAGATTTGTGATCTGTTGCTACAAGAAAAGGGCAACCACTGAAGAACAAACACTGCATTTTAAATACAACCCGTACTTATGTTTATTTATTTTACATGTTTTACTTGAACTATTTGCACATCGTTACAACACTGTATATAGACATAATATGACATTTGAAATGTCTTTATTCTTTTGGATTGTAATATTTACTTTTTATTGTTTATTTCACTTTTATTTATCCATTTCACTTGCTTTGGTAATGTAAACATATGTTTCCCATGCCCATGCCCCTTGAATTGAAATTGAATTGAGAGAGAGCGAGCGAGAGACAGAGAGAGAGAGAGAGAGAGAGAGAGAGAGGAGAGAGCGAGAGAAGGAGGTGATAGACCCTTTAATGTCAATTTAAATCATCCCACAGTCTTGCAGTAAACTTTTAAGACTTTAAGGCTTAATCTTCAGAGAATCTAAACCTAATCTTGGCATCCATGTTAAACTGTTACTGTTCACTGAGCGTGACATGGTCAGACACTGCTGTAAAAGGCGCCATTAATATTTAAAGGCCGTTCCATTACATCATGATAAGGCTTTGTATCTCCATCCCATAGCACATTTATCAGGGATCTCTCCACCAATCTGTACGCACAACAGAGTTTTGTGAGGGGTGAAAAAAGACCTGTTTCACCATTAGATTCCTATCTAGTGCTGCTGCTTCTCTAATTGGAGCTTGAGAGGAAGGGAATAATCTCTGCAGATTGATGACACCACTCCAGATATGTTTGTGGTCTATCAGAGAGTGAAATGAGACTGTGGAGGGTGCAGCTATGTTTTCCCACTGTATCTCTCGCAGATAAAAACAGCCCAGGCAAATGGAACCAAGTGACCATCATCGCTATTCTTTTCACAAACACATCCTCAATCAGAGTGACAGCGCTGCGTCACCAGAATTCACTGGGATAGTTCACAGTAGCAAACAGATTAGAGGGCTGTGCTGAGTCAGACCATGCGGCTGAGACTAGGAGTCTGGCCAAATGATGAGATTAGCTGGACTACAGGGATAGAGAGGCGATGGATGGATGACTCAGTAGGTTTACCAACCTGGGGGACAGGCACTACCAGGGTGCTTGCCACCGCCATGTTGGAACAGGGTCTCCTGGGAGGCCTCCTGACCCACCTCCACTACCTGGACCTGCAGCAGGGGGGCACTCCACTTCATGGTGTACTTAGGACCAACAGGGACTAGGCTGCTGATATCAAGGGGCCCCCTGGTGGTTGAAAAGAGAAGAAAACAAGCAAACAAGTCAACGTTTCTCCCAGCATCCCTCTCTGCCTGACAGCAGCACTAATCCCAAACCACAAACAGGAGGAGAACTGAGGTATAGCTCCTTATATTGTCACATAAAGAGCTGAGGAGCTGAATTAGAATCGTTCTGATCAGCTGTGTTCACGGCAGAAAGCGGGACCCCCGGCTATGAGCAGAATTCATTTCATATTCATATATTCCTGTAATCACGCATACAATCAACGTTGTGATCACTTTGTCAAGATTCTAGAGGGCAGGCAAAGTCAACTTCAGGGGAATCAAGTTGAACGAAACATGGGGTGATAACTACTTTGAAGGCTGTACAAGAGAGCTTTGAGGTATGAACGTCTCAAACAGGAGCTTTGTAAATGGAGGAAAATATTTGCTGTTTACCTTTAGCTCTGAGACGATGTGAACAATGGTGCTGTCATAGAGGATAAATTGTAGAGGGACCAAGAAATATTTTATGTCAGTGATCTAGGACTCCTGTTGCTCTAGTTAAGCTGCCTGCAGTTTGTTTAAAGCTGATAAAGCTCCTGTTCCTCCAGATAGTGCTAGAGAACGCCTATTAGCTATTACTCTTTGCTATGCAGTTTGCCTAAATATATCCCTGTAAAGCTTTGTAGGCTGAGCCTTGTGGTGCTGCTGCTGTGGAGCTGGGAAGGTGTTTGTGTATTCAGACTGTAGAGCTGTTAAGCAGAACTCACTCTACTCTACAGAAACACCACTTACTTGACGTTGATGTTGGCACAGATGAGGATATCGTTGAAGAGGAAGATTTTGCGCTCCTTAGACTTCAGGACCTGGCCTCGCTCCCCATACACCGTCTCAATCAGTGTCTCACAAAGCACCAGCGACCCCTGGTCTGAGTTCAGTTGCTAAAGGGGCAGAGCAATCAGGACACTGTCTCAAAAGGCACATCACAAATGGCAAATTCTCCAGGGTTTCAGTTCAATTGCTAAGGAGTACAGCAGGCAGACTAAAGACTGGTTAAGTGAGTGTCTCGTTGGGGATCAGTGTCAGATCAAGGGAGATTTGTCCAGGGCACACAGAACACATTCACACACACACACACACACACACACACACACACACACAGTGGCGACCTGTCAGTCAGGGCAGGTGTTTTGAGCCCCACCTGTTTTTTTTTTGTGTGTGTGCCTGTTTTGCATGTTATTTTGGCATTCATACGTGTCACATATCAGTATACAAACATTGTAAAAAAAAAAAAGAATGTGTAAGTGATTGACTTTAAATTAATAATAAAGCAGAATACAAACATTGTCTCTTTTTTGCTTTCTTGAGTAAGGGAGCTCTAAAATGCAGGTGTTTCAGCCTAGCTCAGTGCTTTCTGTAGTGGAGGGGCAGCCAGCAGAAAATATGGAGCGTAGGGGTTGGTAATGTTCTCTGGTTGCACCGTGATTGGCTCAGTGTTCTGTCACACATGGGGACACTACGTCATTCCAAAATTTAAAGGTAGAGCTCCAAAATTCTAGCCACTTGGGTGCTGCCATAGAGTTACGTAATCAACACCCATCCAAGAAGGCTCAGTCATTGGTCACAGATACAATTAGATCAAATCACAGTAGCTTTATCTACAATATATCTACAGTAGCTTTGGACTGATCATGTCAACATCATACTTTCAAAATCTTAGCAAGCTAGCAGTCATCATCATGAATCAAGTCGACAATCTATCGGCAAATCCTTTTCAATCCTTGTCATATGAAGATAAAAAATTCAGAGAAATTATAGATAAAACGTATCGGTGCTCAATGGACATAAACATTAAACAACAAGTTGGAAATCCCAAATTCAACAATGAGTGGTTTGGAAAGAATCAGTGGTTAACTGCAAGCAAGCAATCACTAGCCTGCTATTTAGTGGAGTGGGTGGTGGTCCCATGTCTGGATTTAAGGGTCTCTTTTCCTAGCTTAAACGGATAAACAATCCAGCATGACTTCTGCCAAACTCAAAACAACTGGAAACCCGTAAATGGGAAATCTGAAAAAAACGAGGTCCGACTGGGAAAATAGATTTTGAACGGTCATCTAACTCGGAATTACAAGTTGGGAACTCGGGTCTTTCTAGAGCTCCGACCTGAAGATCACTGACGTCATGACTCAAACTTGTTTTTTGTATTCAGAACTTCACCAGCACCATAAATCCAGAGAATGCCAGACTTTGATGACAAAATTTTCCCTCGAAGGACCGCCGCGCCACCTTCCTGTTCAAGTGAGCAAGGCACAACAAGGTGAGTCCAAAAATGTATTGTATGCTGCTGCATAAATTATGTAATATGCCAGGGAGATATGTACTGTATACTGTAGCTAAGAAAGTAATACTAAGTGTATGTTGTGTAGTAAGCTGTTAGTAGTCCATGTGCCTCAATCATTTGGTCCCTTTTTGGCTCATCATTTCACCTACTGTTCTGACTTGGTGGTGCACATGTAGCACATTTTAGAGAAATGTAGTCCTTGAAAATTGTAAGAGCTTTCATTGTCTGCTTATATGCCCCCTTTATTTATCCTGTGGTTCCGACTTGGTGTACTGTAAGAACGGCCCATGTTCTGAATTCTGTCGCTGTACATTTCAGAAGTGCTGAGCAAATAGTTATTTTGACTACGTCCATCCTAGCTCGCTCATTAATGTCTTAATCGAAATTACGGATTGCTTCTTATCGTCCCCTTATGCCATAGTTTGTACATCTCAGATGTCAGTAGAAACCACATTTGTTTAAGCAAGTCAGCCATATCAGTGCTGTTTTTTTAAAAGGCAGTAAATGAGGCTGAATGAACTGTTTCGCTGCCAGACAAGGCTCCTCTGATAGCCAGGTGTAGCAATGGTAAGGTGTTGGGACTGCTTGTTGGGACACTGCTGTTGGGACACTGCTGTTGGGACAGCTTTATGTAGGCCCGAACAGTTTGTTGGCACCGTTGTAGAGCAATTAATGTATTGTTTAGTGTTGTTTTTTTTTGCCCCACCAAGATTTACATGCTAAAATCGGCACTATATACACAGATACACAGACACATGGAAATATCCAAAGAAATGTCTTTGTATACTGCAATATGTGAGAACACACAATGCATACTTTTCCTAAGGTACATATGGCAAGGGTAATCTAATAGAAAGCATTACTTGGTTCAGTCATTTTTTATGTCCAGCTGAATCAATACAGTCAGTTTTATGTATTCTAAAACAATCTTCTGAAAAAAAAAGAGTCATTACAACTACAGTAAAACAAAAGACTGAACTGACGGTAGAGTACAAATATGCAGCTCAGATAGTGTCCCATTCTGATGTTTCTGTTTGTTCGATAGAAACACCATTTTTATGAATAATAATAATAATAATCTGTGTTTTGTCCATTTTTCAATGCACAGTGCTCTACATCCCATCACATCTCACAAAATGGATTGTTATATCTGTGGAGAATCAGTAGCCGTGCTTGGCTTTTGTTCAGATGGCTTGGGAAATGAGTCATTAGTCAAACAGTAGCCTGTCTTCTATGATCACAGAACTACAGCACCCTCAAGAGGCAGAGAGACGTAAATCATGGAAGGGCCCTCTGAAAAGTCCCAAGTGTCAACAGTGTGCATGTGTGACTGTTTTGTGTGAGTGTGTGTCTGAGATATAGAGTGAAACGGAAACCTCAGCCTGTTCCCACTCACAGTGTTATCTCCCATATTCCACTGACTTAGATACTTAGTATATTACTTAGTGACAAATAATTAATATTTCATTGGATGGTTATGGGATAATGGAAGAGAACTGCTTCCTATTGAAATTCTGCAGTCTCACCGCAGTAAATGGAATTCTGTGTAGAGCTGACGAGATTGGCCGAATCAGCTCATCTCAGGACTCTGGAAAATTCACCACCATGGACCAATAGAAAGAAAGAGAGAGGGAGGCACAGAGGGAGGGAGAGGGAGAGAGGGAGATGATGGCCTCCAGGTGGGGACAAGAAAGGGAGGAAGAGGGAGAAAGTGAGCAAGAGAAAGAGAGGGAGAGGGAAGAAAAGAATAGCAGAAGGAAAGGAGGGGGGGAATGATAGGGAGAAGGACAAGGAGAAATGGGGAGATATAGCTTCCAATTAAATGTCTCATTTACCCCTTAATTCCTCTTATCCAAAAATGCATTTGTTCAGATTTGCAGCGTCTGGACTGTAATTCCAGTGTGGTGATGGAGAAGAAACGCCCCTGCCGTGGTGTTTAGACACTGTTCAGGGGCCATAATGGACATAATATCTGGGCAATGATTTTTCTGAATAAAAATACTTTCCTAGACTAATGTTTGGGAATGTAATGTAAGTGATGGCTATATATGCTAATGCTTAGGTGGTTGCCTCATGCTGATAACACAGAGGAGGTAGAGGAAGGGCTCTGGGGTTGAGCCACACGGTAAGCAGGTTGATTACTCTGTGTGCGTGCGTGTGTATGTGTCAGTGTCTATGTGTCGGTTTGTGTGTGTCGGTGTGTGCTTGTGTCGGGGGCTGCGTGTGTGTGTATGTGCTTGCGTACATGTGTATTGCAGTATTTCTGTCACCTTGCTGAGCGAGCGGTCGCTGACACTGCGTGCTAGCTGCTGAGTCTCAGCTATTTGGTCGGCCACACGCTTCTGTTCATTCAGCTTATCGGCCAACATTTCTAGTTCAGTCAGAGCCAGCTGCAGAGGCAGGCAGTCTACGTGACCCTTAGGTGTGTTCTTCAGCATGTCCTGACAGAGAAACAGTGAAGAGAGAAACAAACACTAAATAAAGTGAAGAGGTGTTGGTTTGTGTGTAAGAGTGTGTGCACATTGTTTTCTGTGTTTTTACGGCCCAGAGCCTTGTAAGCACATTGCTCTCATTTTCATATTTATTTTTAAAAAACCAAGTATTTATTGAGTTTCATCCCAGATCTATGTGTGTGTCTGGCTTACCTGCAACTGTGTGTGCTTGTGGACCTGCATAAATAAGGCCTTATATTCTGTGTGTGAGTCCCAAAAGAGTTTCAGTGCTTTGAGTTTAGTTCCCTGTGTAATATATGATTTAACACAGACACTCCCTCTCTAGGGTGCTGAGTTTGAGGCAAGAGGAAAATGCCTCATTTACATTCATAACTTATCTTTTGAAGTCATGGATAATCAACCCCTACTTATGGATAGAATGAGGTACTGCAGTTCCAGTACGCAAAATCTTTCCACACACAATGTTGAGACAGGAAAAGTAAAGGAAGACAAAGAAGCCTACTGCATGAAAAGCTTATATGGTTAGACTAGATAGGTATAACCATGCATGGTGTTATACCGTATCTCATGTATTTAGCAGTTTTCAATGGCTCAATGTATCATCGCATGTGTCAATCTCTTGATCAGGTCCATAAAACACTGTGTGGTGTTAATCTCAGATTGTTTACCTGTTTGTTTTCTCATGTGACATTATCTTGTCAATGTTAGCAGTGAAGGTGCTGGTAAAGACACATACCTGCAGTAATAGGATGAACTGGGGAAAGCGTTGGATGGGCTTCACCATGAGGCCGTACAGGGTGATCCGGTCAACACTGGACGCCTGTTTGATCTACACAACACAGGATAAGACGCTTTAGATAAACAGCATACCATAGTAAAGTCAGGAGATAAGCAAAAACACAGAGAGAAAGACCCCTCTAGGCACCTCTTATTCAGAGGACAAGATATGGAGAGTGCATGAGTGTGGGAGTAGGAGTGGGTTTAGGTTAGTAAGGTGTGGAGAAACAGAATCTGGTGGACGTGCTGGTCATTAGAGATTTGGGAAGTGGATGTGTTCACATGCCACATCTATTTCTATTGGCACAAGCACTGTTCATGAAACAAACTGTTCACACCCCACATGTTGGTGGAGAGAAAATGTTGCAGTTTTAAAGCTTATTTCCTGCAATTGTACACATTTTGTCATGTCTAATGTGTATTCATGTGAAATCTGAGCGACTTGAACATTACTACAAAATGTTGAAATTGCATCTTGTCTATTCTACTATTACAACTTTCAAGAGTAAGTTGAAGCCGGACTGAGTTCCTTAAATATACTGTATGTTTTATACTTTTTTTGTGGGGGGGGCGGGGAGAGTTGTGAGAGTTGCTAATTGGTGCAATATAAATATTCTCTATGATTAGTGCAGTGTATTGCAACAAGTAAGCACAACCAGGCCAGCTTGAAAATATTTGAATAAAGCAACTACACTTTTATGTAGTTGCTGTCCGCAACCCGTGGAAATCTAATTAGCATAATAAAAAAATCCCCATAAAAATCCCTCTATGGAAAGAGGCTCTACAACCTCCACAAGTATCAGGAGACTGGTCTGAAGTCAGTACAGCCGATCTGCCAACTTCTGTCTGTAGCATCCGAACCGGATGTGACCCCTCACACTAATTTGACCCCTCTGTGCAAAAGTGAGACTCTGATGAACATTTACATGCTCAGGCTTCACAAGGCTCATCGGAAGGTCCGTCGGTACCAGTTGAAAACATGTATGGAAGTATATATGGATGTTCAAAAAACATATATATATTTATTATATCTCTCAGATAAAGGAGAGACAATTCAGAACAAACTTCCTTTTGATATGTTTTTGAAACTATCTGTTGTTCCATGTAGTGAATCTGTTATTCAATGTGTTTGTATGGGCTAATAGCAGTAAGGCCAAAAATAATTGTTCATCAAATAATTGTCCCTGAAGGGGGTGCGTCACCTGAGTGGGTTGATTCACTGATGTGGTCATCCCTTGGGTTGTGCCGTGGCGGAGGTCTTTGTGGGCTATACTCAGCCTTGTCTCAGGATGGTAAGTTGGTGGTTGAAGATATCCCTCTAGTGGTGTGGGGGCTGTGCTTTGGCAAAGTGGGTGGGGTTATATCCTTCCTGTTTGGCCCTGTCCGGGGGTGTCCTCGGATGGGGCCACAGTGTCTCCTGACCCCTCCTGTCTCAGCCTCCAGTATTTATGCTGCAGCAGTTTATGTGTCGGGGGGCTAGGGTCAGTTTGTTATATCTGGAGTACTTATCCTGTCCTATTCGGTGTCCTGTGTGAATCTAAGTGCGCGTTCTCTAATTCTCTTTTTCTCTCTTTCTTTCTCTCTCTCGGAGGACCTGAGCCCTAGGACCATGCCCCAGGACTACCTGACATGATGACTCCTTGCTGTCCCCAGTCCACCTGGCCGTGCTGCTGCTCCAGTTTCAACTGTTCTGCCTTATTATTATTCGACCATGCTGGTCATTTATGAACATTTGAACATCTTGGCCATGTTCTGTTATAATCTCCACCCGGCACAGCCAGAAGAGGACTGGCCACCCCACATAGCCTGGTTCCTCTCTAGGTTTCTTCCTAGGTTTTGGCCTTTCTAGGGAGTTTTTCCTAGCCACCGCGCTTCTACACCTGCATTGCTTGCTGTTTGGGGTTTTAGGCTGGGTTTCTGTACAGCACTTTGAGATATCAGCTGATGTACGAAGGGCTATATAAATAAATTTGATTTGATTTGATTTGATTCATTTTCACTTCAAGGGGTCTTAAAATTCAAAATCAAATAGCTAAATGATCCTTGGTATGACCTTCTTAAAACAATTCCGTATAGCTTAGTAGACCCCCCCCCCCCTCCTGGTTTAGACAGGGCTCAGACTCTGATGGGTTAACCAAGTATTAAGACAGTTAAGACCAGTAGAATTGTAGTATGAGGGCCAAATTAAATAGTAGAAGAAGGTCGACAGTGACCGTGGGTTAGAGTGTATTGAAAGAACCATAGAGAAAAAAACATGGACGGTTCTACTTTGTGACTAACCTTTAAGAATTCCAGGAAGGCTGGTTTGGACATGCATGCCTTTTTTACGAGGGCCATGGCATTGGTGAAGTTATTGACATAGTCGCTATAAACATCTAGCACCATCGACTTAGAAAACTGTAAAAACACAGAAAGGTGTGGTTATGGGAAACGCAAGAGAAACAATCCTTGCATTTCACATCAGGAATCTGTTGGATTTTTCATGGAACAAGTTAATTCAGGAACTAGTCATGCTTGGTCATTTATTTGTTAAAGCATCTGACAACCTTGAAAGTCAGTAGCTCCGCAGCTCATCTAAGAATCATATTCATGGAATGGAAGGGGAGAAAAGGGTAGAAAATTGCCATTTAAGTGTGGTATTTAAGACCCTGACCTGTTTACCATCCAGGAGACCAACAAACACCCTTCACAATCCACAATCCTGCTGCGGCGGCACACAGTCATTTGCTCTCATTTGATTAAACACAAAGCAGGCTGCTGACGGCAGCAGTAGCTGGAGAAGCAGTAGCTGGGAAATTAGCCAGTCTCACAGAAATGAACCCTCTCCTTCATCTTCTCTGCAAGCCAGCCACAAACAACACACAGATAGTATGAGACCAACTAATAGCATAAAACATTAACAGCTGGGGAAATGAATGAGGTGTGTTCAGTCCCAACCCCCAGCCTACAATAAACAAGACCAGAAGGAGGGCAGAATGGCATTTTTCATAGGTAAATAATCAGCAACCCTTATGGATGACCACGTTGCAGAGGGTCACAGCAGCACACTCATACATTAGTCCAATTGTCCTGTGCCAATGCTATACGCACACATATTCAGAGTGTATTTGCTGCAGAAGAGATATTCATCTCAGCTGTAATGGTCTCCATGTTTGAAGTTAGTGATGTTTGCTCATTTTTAAGTGCAGCTCATTATAACTGTGTCTGTGGAAATGGTCTTCTAATGCCCTATGGGAAAACTGACACACTCTCTCACGCACACACACACACACACGCACACACGCGCACACACACACACACACACGCACGCACACACGCACACACGCACAACACACAACACACAACACACAACACACACACACACACACACACACACACACACACACACACACACACACACACACACACACACACACACACACACACACACACTAACCGAGGCCACAAATAGGTCCCCAATCTTCTCACTGCTGTCCCACTCAGCCACACGTGACGCCAGTGCGATCTGGAACATGGAGTGACACTGAGTGATCTCCCGTAGGCGGTAAAATACAAGCCGGATCTTCCGTGGGCTCAGGATGTGTGGGTCCGCCTCCAGCAAGGGGCTCTGGTACTCCTGGGGAAATAGTATACCCAGGTTAACTTGGATTAGGTGTGCTTTACGGTGGAGAATGACATAAAACACACAAGTAGGCCCTGATCATAAAAAGCATGACATCAATATCAACATCTCTCAACAGATACAACAGCACCATCACGTGTGCCTTGGACCCTTAATGAAAGGTACATTGATGGAATCGTCAGTTAGTAACAATCTTATAAGTAATTGCAATTAGTCAAGATGCTGTAGAGTATCAAACTAGTCAACTATGTAAAACGTGTGACTGCAGTGTCTTTTAAGATGAGAGTCATGGCTGATGTAGCCTGTGCAATCAGAAACTGCCAGATGCAGTCAGCAGAAAATGAAAGTGAAAGCAATGAAAGTCAATGTTTGGAAACAACAATAGATGACAGACTAGTGCTGCTATTGTTGTTTTACGAGCCTCCCCTGCCCAACCACAAATCCTCCACAGCAAATGAATTATCGACAAGTGGAATATGGACATGGGGAATAACACAGGCAATTTCTGATATTACAGGACTGAAGTCGCAGTTCTTCATGCCTAATAATTGCGCTCTTGGCTTTTTTAAAAATCTTTCCTTTATCAGTGAGTTTGGACTTCAATGGTACGCAAAACCACAAAAAAGGCTAAACAACCCAAATTATCAAACATGGCACAACAAAGGTAATACATCATATGTTCACAGAAAATATTTTCCAGAGCATAACCCTCTCATCGATCACACCTGATCCCATTTCAGCAGGTGTGTCACTCTTCATCTGATAGGAGAGATAACGAATGATTCTCTCTCTGCCACAGAAAAAGAAAGACAACATAAAAAAGAATGAAACCCATGCTGTGATTCTGTGAAAACCTGACAGAGAGAGAATCTCTTTATTAGCATCAGCGGGGCACCACAGATGTAAAAGAAATCTATTTAATCATGATTATTAATGCGTGACAAGCCTGGTTATTTGATAAATATCTCCGGTTTTCCTTTCAGCCTCATTCTTAAATGCTGAAAAGATTAACGTATTACATCTGTCAGAGTAAGGGTAGGGTGGAGTGGAGGGGTGGGGCAGAGAAAAAAGGACTTACCTCAAGGATTCTCCTGAGGGATTCAAGATAACTGCGCTCACTCTGAATGATGGAGCCCAGGATGTGACGTCTGACCACCTGAGGACAGAAGAGGCCAATCAGGAAACATACAGGTCGAAGATCAAAGGTCACACACAGAAAAGGGCATGATGGGAGTTGATTGTATGCCATACTGTGTGTGACAGGTTGTTTGATAGTACTATGCCTGTCTGTGATTGTAATTTGGTAAGAGAGTTCGGGTGGAGTAGCCTTGTATGCATGAGGCCTGGATTTACCTTGAGGTTTCCCTTGAAATGAGTAGCGCTATACTTAACTGTAGCAGACATATTCCTCCCAAACGTACTACCGAGTCAGTGTTGGCAATAGAAAAATAATGTTTGCATCATTGCATGCATATAACATTACCTTAGAGATTCACAGAATCTTCTGACAGACACACACACACACAGAGACAAACAAACATATGTTATACACACATACAGACCTGCTGGCTGCTCAGTCCCTCAGGCATAGGGCTCAGCTGTGCAGGAGGATGTTTCACATCTGACACAGCCACATCCAGGTACCCTGCGTCATCCTCCACATCCTCTGCACAGGGGCACAACACACACACACACACACACACACACACACACACACACACACACACACACACACACACACACACACAGAGGCACTTTTAAAGCTTTCATATCTCAACTGGAGTCACACTCTAATGTATTACCTCTAAAACATTAAGAGATTAGCACTCTGCAAGAAAAACTCAGGAGGGAAAAATACATTTTAAACAACACTGTATCTCAGTAGAAGTAAAGAGGCGAACAGACAGTACGTCTTCAAAAACATGTTCAAACACTCGGACTTCTCAGCTTGAGTACGAATGTGTTCAAAAAGCACTTCAAAAATTCCCAACTTACCTGCAACCATACAGACACAGATACTAAAACTGCTTTTCGCCAGCCAGCACCATCCCAATTAATGATTTTGTAACAATAATAGTGGCTCAGTATCAGAAATATAAAATGCTGCACAGATTCCCCCTGATCAACAGCTAAAAATAGATCCACTGGCCTGTTTGGTTGTTTGAAGATTTGTTTGAGTAGTGGCTCTGTTATCAGTGGCTTCTATAGCTGCTCAATACTCCATTAATGGGTGGTAATCTGGTTCCATTGTGCAACGAGGCTTCCTGGGGTGCAGCCTCTGTCACGTGAGATGTTCTGCCCATTGCTCGCCTACACATCAAAACCTTTGGCCACAACATCTGTCTTTAATGGGAGCGAGCCAGTTCGACATATCCCGGCTGTTTTGTTTGAACTATCTTACATTGTGTAGATCATTTTTCCATGAGTCTTTTTCTATTTTAAAGC
>NC_143028.1:50372500-50430000 GCF_057628025.1 Oncorhynchus mykiss
GATCTACAGACACCTCTACACTCTGCTGGGTAGTCAACTCTAACTCCCACTAATGGGGCTGAATGTGTGTTTGTGTGTGCATGTGTGTGCGTGTGTGTGCAGCTGAAACTAAAGCCTACTGTTTTCTTTTGAGTTAAGGGTTGGAGAAAGTGGAAACAAAGTGAGAAAGACAGTTCTATTTCTCGTCTGATGACACACACACACACAGGATCCAAGCGCTCAGATATGAAATAATACTAAAAATGAAACAATCCAATAATAATGCTTCAGTGGTTATTTTGTGGAACGGTTTATTCAGTTCTTTTAAGAAGACAGAACTTGCCTTGGGCCTTAATGTTGCAAACAGAGACGTTGTCTTGCATATCCCTCTTTGGATTTTGCTCTACTTTGGTCAGAATCATCAACCTTCTTATTCCACATTCACCAATTATGAGAAGCCCTCAATTCCACACATCTCCACACACTGCACAGTATCCTGTACACATACAATATAATGTTACATAAGTAATTGCTTTTGCCTTCGTTTGTTTTGTGCCAACAGAGAAGGTAAAACTCTTTGTAGAAAACAGACATAAAATCAATTATCTTCTCCTTTTATCCACGTTTTAAATCCATCTCGTAAAGATTCCTTTCAAATGGTCTAATCCTATTTCCTTAGTCCGTTTGGCATTTCTCCATTTCATGCTTCCGTTTCCCATCACAATTACACCCTAAGGTGACTGTGACTGTCACCTACTGTAGATACAGATGTAACAATAGTGACGTTTGTGTTCCTCTCATACTCACCAACAACCGAGAGACAGACAGAGACATGAAAATGGATACATACAGGAATACTGTATGTGTGTGTAAGAATGAGTGTGTGTGTCATTAAAAAACATTCAAAAATGGTTTGATATGGGTGTAGAATACACCATCAGGGACTGTTGGACTGATGAATACTGTAGTGTGTTGGAAGTGTCAAGGATTCTCAGTAGATTTTTTACCAGATTGTAAATATTATATATTCTAGTTACCAAGTTGCCAGTATCGTTCACGTATTTTGTATGGGCGCATTTTCAATGCAATTCAATTAAACGCGGCTTTATTCCTCCCCTCAACATATTTTGTAAATGTTAAGTTGATGCTGTTGTTGGGTAGAAGGTGGATGGAATAGATCTAGTTGAAAAAAAAACCAAAATAATAATTTTCTCCTTGTTCTCTCTCTCTCTCTCTCTCTCTCTCTCTCTCTCTCTCTCTCTCAATTAAGTTCAAGGGCCTTAATTGGCATGGGAAACATATACTAACATTGCCAAAGCAAGTAATGTAGATAATAAACAAAAGTGAAATAAACAATAGGAATGAACAGTAAACATTACCCACTGTCACGCCCTGACCATAGTTTACTTTGTATTTTCTATGTTTTGATTGGTCAGGGTGTGATCTGAGTGGGCATTCTATGTTACATGTCTAGTTTGTCTAGTTCTATGTTCGGCCTGATATGGTTCTCAATCAGAGGCAGGTGTTTGTCATTGTCTCTGATTGGGAACCATATTTAGGTAGCCTGGGTTTCACTGTGTGTTTGTGGGTGATTGTTCCTGTCTATGTGTTTTTCACCAGATAGGCTGTTTTAGGTTTTCGTTACGTTCATCACGTTCTTTATTTTTGTAGTGTTTGCATTGATTCGTGTTTTACGTTTGTTCATTAAAACATGGATCGCAATCTACATGCTGCATTTTGGTCCGACTCTCCTTCTCATCAAGAAAACCGTTACAGAATCACCCACCACAAAAGGACCAAGCAGCGTGTCAACAGGCAGGAGCAGCGCGAGGAGAAGCGCAATAAGGATTTCTGGACATGGGAGGAAATCCTCGACGGGAGAGGACCCTGGGCTAAACCAGGGGAGTGTAGCCGCACTAAGGTGCAGCGGGAGAAGAAACAACAGGAACAGCCCAAAGAGGAGTACAGTATGGAGTATACTACTTGGGAGGAGATCGACAGGTGGGCGGCCGACCCAGGGAGAGTGCCGGAGCCCGCCTGGGATTCGCTGGAGCAGTGCGAGGAAGGTTACCGTAGAATGGAGGCGGTGAAAGCAGAGAGGCGCTGGTATGAGAAGGCAGCTCGGCGACGCGGATGGAAGCTTGAGAGGCAGCCCCAAAAAATTTCTTGGGGGGGGGCTAACAGGGAGTATGGCTATGCCAGGTAGGAGACCTGGGCAGACTCCCTGTGCTTACCGGGGGGCTAGAGAGACCGGACAGGCACCGTGTTATGCAGTGGTGCGCACGGTGTCTCCAGTGCGGGTGCATAGCCCGGTGCGGTATATTCCAGCTCCGCGTGTCTGCCGGGCTAGATTGAGCGTCGAGCCTAATGCCATGAAGCCGGCTCTACGCAGCTGGTCCCCAGTGCGTCTCCTTGGGCCGGTTTACATGGCACCAGCCTTGCGCTCGGTGTCTCCGGTTCGCCTGCATAGTCCAGTGCGGGCTATTCCACCTCGCCGCACTGGCAGGGCGACCGTGAGCATTCAACCAGGGAAGGTTGGGCAGGCTCGGTGCTCAAGAGCTCCAGTGCGCCTGCACGGTCCGGTTTTTCCAGTACCACCTCCACACCCCAGCCCTCCGGTAGCAGCTCCCCGCACCAGGCTTCCTGTGCGTGTCCTCGGCCCAGTACCACCAGTGCCAGCACCACGCATCAGGCCTACAGTGCGCCTCGCCTGTCCAGCGCTGTCGGAGCCCTCTACCTCTCCAGCGCTGTCGGAGTCTCCCGCCTGTTTAGCGCTGTTAGAGCCTGCCTTCTCTACAGCGCTGCCGGAGTCTCCCGCCTGTTCAGAACTGCCAGTTAGCATAGAGCTGCCAGTTAGCATAGAGCTGCCAGTTAGCATAGAGCTGCCAGTTAGCATAGAGCTGCCAGTTAGCATAGAGCTGCCAGTTAGCATAGAGCTGCCAGTTAGCATGGAGCTGCCAGTCTGCAAGGAGCTGCCAGTCTGCATGGAGCTGCCAGTCTGCAAGGAGCCGCCAGAGCTGCCAGTCTGCAGGATGCCGCCAAAGCTGCCAGTCTGCAAGGAGCCGCCAGAGCTGCCAGTCTGCAAGGAGCCGCCAGAGCTGCCAGTTAGCATGGAGCAGCCAGGGCCGCCAGTCAGCATGGAGCAGCCAGGGCCGCCAGTCAGCATGGAGCAGCCAGGGCCGCCAGTCAGCATGGAGCAGCCAGGGCCGCCAGTCAGCATGGAGCAGCCAGTCAGCATGGAGCAGCCAGTCAGCATGGAGCAGCCAGAGCAACCAGTCAGCATGGAGCGGCCAGAGCTGCCAGTCAGCATGGAGCAGCCAGTCAGCATGGAGCAGCCAGAGCTGCCAGTCAGTATGGAGCAGCCAGTCAGCATGGAGCAGCCAGAGCTACCAGTCATCATGGAGCAGCCAGAGCAGTCTGCCAGCATGGAGCAGCCAGAGCTGTCAGTCAGCATGGAGCAGCCAGAGCAGCCAGTCTGTGTCGACCAGTCTCTTCCAGATCTGCCAGTCGTCCAGACTCTTCCAGATCTGCCAGTCGTCCAGACTCTTCCAGATCTGCCAGTCGTCCAGACTCTTCCAGATCTGCCAGTCGACCAGACTCTTCCAGATCTGCCAGTCGACCAGACTCTTCCAGATCTGCCCGTCGTCCAGACTCTTCCAGATCTGCCAGTCGTCCAGACTCTTCCAGATCTGCCAGTCGTCCAGACTCTTCCAGATCTGCCAGTCGTCCAGACTCTTCCAGATCTGCCAGTCGTCCAGACTCTTCCAGATCTGCCAGTCGTCCAGACTCTTCCAGATCTGCCAGTCGTCCAGACTCTTCCAGATCTGCCAGTCGACCAGACTCTTCCAGATCTGCCAGTCGACCAGACTCTTCCAGATCTGCCAGTCGACCAGACTCTTCCAGATCTGCCAGTCGACCAGACTCTTCCAGATCTGCCAGTCGACCAGACTCTTCCAGATCTGCCAGTCGTCCAGACTCTCCCAGATCTGCCAGTCGTCCAGACTCTTCCAGATCTGCCAGTCGTCCAGACTCTTCCAGATCTGCCAGTCGTCCAGATTCTCCCAGATCTGCCAGTCGTCCAGATTCTCCCAGATCTGCCAGTCGTCCAGATTCTCCCAGATCCGCCAGTCAGCCAGGATCTTCCAGAACCGCCAGCCAGCCAGGATCTGCCGGATCTAACCACCTGCCTGAGCTTCTTCTCAGTGCTGAGCTTCTTCTCAGTGCTGAGCTTCCTCTCAGGGCTGAGCTACCCATCTGTCCCGAGTTACCTCTGTCCCGAGCTGTCCCTCTGTCCCATGTTATCATTGTGGTGGGTAACCTATTTAGGGACGTTTAGGAGGGGGATTAAAACTGTCATGGAGTGGGGTCCACGTCCAGCGCCAGAGCCGCCACCGCGGACAGATGCCCACCCAGACCCTCCCCTATAGGTTCAGGTTTTGCGGCCGGAGTCCGCACCTTGGGGGGGGGGTACTGTCACGCCCTGACCATAGTTTACTTTGTATTTTCTATGTTTTGATTGGTCAGGGTGTGATCTGAGTGGGCATTCTATGTTACATGTCTAGTTTGTCTAGTTCTATGTTCGGCCTGATATGGTTCTCAATCAGAGGCAGGTGTTTGTCATTGTCTCTGATTGGGAACCATATTTAGGTAGCCTGGGTTTCACTGTGTGTTTGTGGGTGATTGTTCCTGTCTATGTGTTTTTCACCAGATAGGCTGTTTTAGGTTTTCGTTACGTTCATCACGTTCTTTATTTTTGTAGTGTTTGCATTGATTCGTGTTTTACGTTTGTTCATTAAAACATGGATCGCAATCTACATGCTGCATTTTGGTCCGACTCTCCTTCTCATCAAGAAAACCGTTACACCCTCACAGAAGTTCCAAAGGAATTAAGACATTTCAAATGTCATATTATGTCTATATACAGAGTTGTAACGATGTGCACATGGTTAAGTAAATACACATAAATATGGGTTGTATTTAGAATGGTATTTGTTCTTCACTGGTTGCCCTTTTCTCGTGGCAACAGGTCACAAATCTTGCTGCTGTGATGGCACACTGGTATTTCACCCAGTATATATGGGAGTTTATCAAAATTGGGTTTGTTTTCAAATTTTTTGTGGATCTGTGTAATCTGAGGGAAATATGTGTCTCTAATATGGTCATACGTTTGGCAGGAGGTTAGGAAGTACAGCTCAGTTTCCACCTCATTTTGTGGGCAGTGGGCACATAGCCTGTCTTCTCTTGAGAGCCAGGTCTGCCTACGTCGGCCTTTCTCAATAGCAAGGCTATGCTCACTGAATTTGTACATAGTTTTCTTATGATTTGGTTGGGTCTAATTGTGTTGCTGTCCTGGGGCTCTGTGGGGTCTGTTGTGTTTGTGAACAGAGCCCCAGGACCATCTTGCTTAGGGGACTCTTCTCCAGGTTCAATTCTCTGTAGGTGATGGCTTTGTCATTAAAGGTTTGGGAATCGATTCCTTTAAAGTGGTTGTAGAACTTAACAGCTCTTTTCTGGATTTTGATAATTAGCAGGTGTCGGCCTAATTCTGCTCTGCATGCATTATTTGTTGTTTTACGTTGTACACTGAGGATATCTTTGCAGAATTTTGCATGTAGAGTCTCTATTTGGTGTTTGTCCTTTGTTCTGAATTCTTGGTTGGTGAGTGGACCTCAGACCTTACAACCATAAAGGGCAATGGGTTCTATAACTGATCACTCACTCACTCCCTCTCTCTATCTCTTTCTCTCACTCTCTCTCTTGCCCTCTCGCTCCTCCTTTATGTAGTAGGCCCAGTAATGAGTCATCAGGGAGAGCTGATGTGAATTATTAACCTTCAATCATGATGCTCCAGATCAGCTATTTCCAAACTGGAGAGTACGCGCAATGCCGTCGGGGGTATGCCAAAGAAAAATGTCAATCACATTGAAAATATATATATATGTTTTCACATACCAGATCTACTGGTAGTACTGCTACAACCAGCAGTACTACACCTGTACCTGTCAACGACACCAGTTGTTCTGCTTCCACGAGCACATCCAATGCTAGCATCAGTAATTCTACATTTGTTGTTTGCCCAGTTACCATGGACACTGACAGTTGTGAATCTGATGCAGCCGAAAAGCTACTGCCCCCTTACACGGGAAAGCACTGAACAACAGACAAGGATGTTGGACCATCAAAGAGGCACAAATATGATGAGAACTACATTTATTTGGGGTTCACTTATATTGGGAGTAGTGCCTTTCCTCAGCCACAGTGTGTTATATGTGCAAAAATACTATCTCACAACTCAACGAAACCTTCACTCTTGCGCAGACATTTAGAAACAAAACATGCCAATTTGGGCTACAGTGCCTGAACTCTCCTGTATTTTCTGCACTATGCAATGATATGAGCAGCGACCATGTAACACTTTTTCAACATAATGTGTTATCAAGGTGCAAAGTATTGACACGTTTCTTTGAATTGAGATACGAGCTTAAAATTTTCTTTACTGACCTTAATTTTCACTTGTCTGACTGGGTGATGTTTTTTCTCGCCTAAAGGATCTGATATAGCGAAGCACCTGAGTGAGTTGGGTGAGCAATTACACAGGTACTTTCCTGAAATGTATGACACTAACAACTGGATTCGTTATCCCTTTCATGCCCTGCCCCCAGTCCACTTATCGATATCTGAACAAGAGAGCCTCATCGAAATTGCAACAAGTGGTTCTGTGAAAATGTAATTTAATCAGAAGCCACTGCCAGATTTCTGGATTGGGTTTGCCTTGGCAAATTGCGCTGTTAAGACACTGATGACTTTTGCAACCACGTACCTATGTGAGAGTGTATTCTCGGCCCTCACTAGCATGAAAACTAAATACAGGCACAGACTGATTGTGGAAAATGATTTAACACCGAAACTCTCCAATACTACCCAACATTGCAGACTTATGTGCATCCTTTCAAGCACACCCTTCTCATTAACCTGTGCTGAGTTATTCACAATTTTCGATGAGCAAATAAGGTTATATATGTAAGCTGGTTAAATGAAGAGCCATATGATTGATTGTTATTTTATTATTATATGTGCCCTGGTCCTATAAGAGCTATTTGTCACAAAAACTCACACTCTTTCTTCTGTGTAATAAATGTATCGTATAGTGTGTGGCAGGCTTCCAATGATGGCAAAAAAACAACATTTGAGAGTGTGCTGACCCTGGTGCTAGATGGGGTAGGCAGCTGGAGGTTGAATGTTTGAAGGGGTACGGAACTATAAAACGTTTGGGAACCACTGCTACAGATGAAGAACTAAGACCAGACACAACATTTAGAGGAGAGCAAGAGCACAATGACCACTTAGCTGGCTAAGCTAGCTAAAGATAAATAAACATGGACGAATAAAAACAGATTTATAGTGACTGAGTCAGTGTGTGTTTATTGACCCTGGTGGACAAAGCCCTCAGACATGTTGGTTCTATGAAATAAAAACAAAAACAAATAATCATTTTGGTATGTTTTGGGAAGACTGCTTTGTATGAATTTAAGTATCTGTTCCGAAAGTGGATTGATTACCTGTAGTATAAATCCTTTTTTTGGAATTGTTTTGTGCTGCATGTGTTGTATTACAATGCCATGTGTAGGGCTGGCACAATTACCGTATAACCGTGTAACCGACGGTTATGGATGAAGACTGCAATAAAAAGAAGAAAATAACTGTAAAAAAAGAGAATAGAAACTGGTTGAATCCATTTCTGCAGTAGCGCGGACTGATTTATTTGGGCTGCACTTTCTGAGGCTGGTAACTCTAATGAACTTATCCACTGCAGCAGAGGTAACTCTGGGTCGTCCTTTCCTGTGGCAATCCTCATGAGTGTGAGTTTCATCATAGCGCTTGATGGTTTTTACAACTGCAATTGAAGAAACTTTCAAAGTTCTTGAAATGTTCCACATTGACTGACCTTCATCTCTTAAAGTAATGATGGACTGTCATGTCTCTTTGCTTATTTGAGCTGTTCTTGCCATAGCATGGGCTTGGTCTTCTACCAAATAGGGCTTCTATATACCACCCTTAACTTGTCACAACACAACTGATTGGCTCAAACACATTAAGAAGGAAATAAATTCCACAAACTTTTAAGAACACCCACTTGTTAATTGAAATGCATTCCACGTGACTACCTCATGAAGCTGGTTGAGAGAATGCCAAGAGTGTGCAAAGTTGTCATTAAGGCAAAGGGTGGCTACTTTGAAGAATCTCAAATATAAAATATATTTTTATTTGTTTAACACTTTTTCGGTTACTACATGATTCCATATGTGTTATTTCGTAGTTTTGATGTCTTCACTATTATTCTACAATGTAGAAAATGTTAAAAATAAAGAAAAACCCTTGACAGAGTAGGTGTGTTTTATGTATGCAGTGACTGGTACTGTATATATAAAAAAAACGTGTTTTTTGTCTTGCTATTGGAACGGTTTAAAAGTCATAGCATTCCCAGTGAATCCAATAACCGTCAGCGTCCTAGTTAGATGAGCTGTATGCATACAGGGGGGTTGGTCATAGCATTCCCAGTGAATCCAATAACCGTCAGCGTCCTAGTTAGATGAGCTGTATGCATACAGGGGGGTTGGTCATAGCATTCCCAGTGAATCCAATAACCGTCAGCGTCCTAGTTAGATGAGCTGTATGCATACAGGGGGGTTGGTCATAGCATTCCCAGTGAATCCAATAACCGTCAGCGTCCTAGTTAGATGAGCTGTATGCATACAGGGGGGTTGGTCATAGCATTCCCAGTGAAATGTATTGGTATTCAGACTCTTATCGTGTGTGTGTGTGCCTGTGTGTTGTCTTCATTGTCTGACATGGCTTAGTCTGGTGGTGAGATACGGAGCATGTAAACTGCTGTCAGTGGGCTTTGCTTTTCATGCGCTGCTCTATTCCCCTGTCACTTCTCCACTAAATTGACTTAACACCAATTTCACGGCCACAGGGAAACAGCAGGTAGAGAGGGGGTGTTTCTATTACCGCCGGTGCACATCTAATAAGTGTCTATCGCATACACATACACACACACACGCACGCGCACGCACACGCACACACGCACACACGCACACACACGCACGCACGCACGCGCACACACACACACACACACACACACACACACACACACACACACACACACACACACACACACACACACACATCACCACTCCTTGACAGCTCTATCTGTATCTATACAATAGAGACAACAACAGGAGCTGATGCATCAAACTCCTCTCTGTCTGCCAGGAACACAAATAGAGTACAAACACACACACACACTCAGAAATTCTCAGAACAGGGGTGTATTAATTTGTCTCAAACCGTAGCAAAATGTTTTGCAACAGAAAACATTTTGCTACGAAAACGAGAGTTGCAATTAGACAAATCCAGGTAGGTCACTACCTGTTTTGCTCCGTTGGCATCTGTTTACTTCCAATCGGTTACGCTTGGTTTCTAGTGAATACACCCCTTGTGTGTCCTTTCAAAATGTGTGGAAGAAAGAGTGGACAGGGTGATGCAGCAAGTATCTCAATTATCCCAAACATCAATTAATAATCCCTGAAGTCTATTATACATACGTTATTGGATATATTTGTAAAAAGGTATTATGCTATGCAAATTTATGTTTGATGAATGAAGCACATACCTCATTGCTCTTAACACACACACACACACACACACACACACACACACACACACACACAGACACAGACACACACACACACACAGGCATGTTCATTAAAAGAGACATGTCTCCATTTGGAATATGACCAGCTTGCGCAGAGTCATGGCCCGTCTGGGTCTCTTGAATGCAGGACAGGTTTCAGTTTGGAATGAGGCTAGGGGTTCTTCCCCTCTGAGTATCACTCCAACCCACAACTTTAACACTCTTACTGCCCTTCAGCTCTGCCAGCTCACTGCCAACCTACCTCACCAACAGAAATGCCAGAGGGGACGTTGACGTGTCATCTAAGCAGGTATGCTGCAGAAAACACACACTCCTACACACTAACACATACATCAACCTGGTAGAACCAGCTTATCAGCAGGAAAGCACATGCATGCACACACACACAAACAGTAACACACACATATACACACATTGACCGACACGGCTCATTCTCTGTAAATGCTAAGAACCCCCCCACACACACAGCCCCAGCCAGTAGCCCAGCCTACAGAGAGGCCAGGCAGAATAGAGGGTGGCTACAGTAGAAGCAGGTAGGGTACTGTAGAGGAAACAGAGAGTAGAGGGTGGTGACAGTAGGAGCAGGTAGGGTACTGTAGAGGAAACAGAGAGTAGAGGGTGGTGACAGTAGAAGCAGGTAGGGTACTGTAGAGGAAACAGAGAGTAGAGGGTGGTGACAGTAGGAGCATGTAGGGAAACAGAGAGTAGAGGGTGGTGACAGTAGGAGCATGTAGGGAAACAGAGAGTAGAGGGTGGTGACAGTAGGAGCAGGTAGGGTACTGTAGAGGAAACAGAGGGTAGAGGGTGGTGACAGTAGAAGCAGGTAGGGTACTGTAGAGGTAAAAGAGAGTAGAGGGTGGTGATAGTAGGAGCAGGTAGGGTACTGTAGAGGAAACAGAGAGTAGAGGGTGGTGACAGTAGGAGCATGTAGGGTACTGTAGAGGAAACAGAGAGTAGAGGGTGGTGACAGTAGGAGCATGTAGGGAAACAGAGAGTAGAGGGTGGTGACAGTAGAAGCAGGTAGAGTACTGTAGAGGAAACAGGGAGTAGAGGGTGGTGACAGTAGAAGCAGGTAGGGTACTGTAGAGGAAACAGAGAGTAGAGGGTGGTGACAGTAGGAGCAGGTAGGGTACTGTAGACGAAACAGAGAGTAGAGGGTGGTGACAGTAGGAGCATGTAGGGTACTGTAGAGGAAACAGAGAGTAGAGGGTGGTGACAGTAGGAGCATGTAGGGAAACAGAGAGTAGAGGGTGGTGACAGTAGAAGCAGGTAGGGTACTGTTGAGGAAACAGAGAGTAGAGAGTGGTGACAGTAGAAGCAGGTAGGGTACTGTAGAGGAAACAGAGAGTAGAAGGTGGTGACAGTAGAAGCAGGTAGGGTACTGTAGAGGAAACAGAGGGTAGAGAGTGGTGACAGTAGAAGCAGGTAGGGTACTGTAGAGGAAACAGAGAGTAGAGGGTGGTGACAGTAGGAGCAGGTAGGGTACTGTAGAGGAAACAGAGAGTAGAGGGTGGTGACAGTAGAAGCAGGTAGGGTACTGTAGAGGAAACAGAGAGTAGAGGGTGGTGACAGTAGAAGCAGGTAGGGTACTGTAGAGGAAACAGAGAGTAGAGGGTGGTGACAGTAGGAGCAGGTAGGGAAACAGAGAATAGAGGGTGGTGACAGTAGAAGCAGGTAGGGTACTGTAGAGGAAACAGAGAGTAGAGGGTGGTGACAGTAGAAGCAGGTAGGGTACTGTAGAGGAAACAGAGAGTAGAGGGTGGTGACAGTAGGAGCAGGTAGGGTACTGTAGAGGAAACAGAGAGTAGAGGGTGGTGACAGTAGGAGCAGGTAGGGAAACAGAGAGTAGAGGGTGGTGACAGTAGAAGCAGGTAGGGTACTGTAGAGGAAACAGAGAGTAGAGGGTGGTGACAGTAGAAGCAGGTAGGGTACTGTAGAGGAAACAGAGAGTAGAGGGTGGTGACAGTAGAAGCAGGTAGGGTACTGTAGACGAAACAGAGAGTAGAGGATGGTGACAGTAGGAGCAGGTAGGGTACTGTAGAGGAAACAAAGAGTAGAGGGTGGTGACAGTAGGAGCAGGTAGGGTACTGTAGAGGAAACAGAGAGTAGAGGGTGGTGACAGTAGGAGCAGGTAGGGAAACAGAGAGTAGAGGGTGGTGACAGTAGGAGCATGTAGGGAAACAGAGAGTAGAGGGTGGTGACAGTAGAAGCAGGTAGGGTACTGTAGAGGAAACAGAGAGTAGAGGGTGGTGACAGTAGAAGTAGGTAAGGTACCGTAGAGGAAACAGAGAGTAGAGGGTGGTGACAGTAGAAGCAGGTAGGGTACTGTAGAGGAAACAGAGAGTAGAGGGTGGTGACAGTAGGAGCATGCAGGGAAACAGAGAGGAGGGTGGTGACAGTAGGAGCATGTAGGGAAACAGAGGGCAGAGGGTGGTGACAGTAGGAGCATGTAGGGTACTGTAGAGGAAACAGAGAGTAGAGGGTGGTGACAGTAGGAGCAGGTAGGGAAACAGAGAGTAGAGGGTGGTGACAGTAGGAGCATGTAGGGTACTGTAGAGGAAACAGAGAGTAGAGGGTGGTGACAGTAGGAGCAGGTAGGGAAACAGAGAGGAGGGTGGTGACAGTAGGAGCATGTAGGGTACTGTAGAGGAAACAGAGAGTAGAGGGTGGTGACAGTAGGAGCATGTAGGGAAACAGAGAGTAGAGGGTGGTGACAGTAGGGAAACAGAGAATTGCTTTGTACTTCAGACAATCAGGATAATAGTAATGAAAATGAAAGTTTTGTCAACGTTTCAGGAAACTGGTGAAATCCTCTGTTATGTCATGGCTAGTCTCTGATGAAGAGAAGACAAATGAGCTGACTACAGCAAACGGAAGGGCGAGCACGCCCCCATTCACATCAATGGGTCTGTAGTAGAGCGGGCGAGAGCTTCAAGTTCCTTGGTGTCCACATCACTAAGGAATTAACATTGTCCACACATATTGTGCCAACACAGTCCTGAAGAGGGCACGAAATCGCCTCTTCCCCCTCAGAAGGCTGAAAATATTTGGCATGGGCCCTCAGATCCTGAAAAACATATACAGTTGCACCAATGAGAGCATCTTGACTGGCTGCATCACTGCAAGTTCGGTGAGTACAGCCCAGTACATCACTGGGGCCGAGCTCCCTGCCATCCAGGATCAGAAGAAGGCCCAAAACATTTTCAAAGACTCCAGCCTTGCAAGTCACAGACTGTTGTCTCTGGTACTGCACAGCAAGTGGTGCCAAAGCACCAAGTGTGGAACCAACAGGACCCTTAACATCTTCTGCCATAAGACTGCTAAACAAGTCTGCTAAATAGATCATCAAATGGCTACCCGGACGATCTGCATTGACCCTTTTTTTAACAAACTCTCTTGCACTGACTCACACTGGACTCTACCCACACACTCACACATACTTATACTGACACCTCAACACACACACACACACACACACACACACACACACAAACACACACGCACACACACACACACACACACACACACACACACACACACACACACACACACACACACACACACACACACACACAGACACACACACACACACACACACACACACACACACACACGCTGCTGCTACTGCCTACCGTCTATCCTGTTCCCTAGTCAATTTACCCCGACCTACAGTGCATTCGGAAAGTATTCAGACCCCTTGACTTTTTCCACATTTTGTTACGTTAAAGCCTTATTCTGAAATGGATTCAATTGTTTTTTCTCCTTATCAATCTACACATACAATACCCCATTTGACAGTTTTGCGAATGTAGTAAAAATATTAAACTGAAAAATCACATTTACCAAAGTATTTAGACCCTTTACTCAGTACTTTGATGAAGCACCTTTGGCAGCGCTTACAGCCTTCTTGAGTATGACACTATAAGCTTTGGGGAGTTCCTTCCATTCTTCTCTGCAGATCCTCTCAAGCTCTGTCAGGTTGGATGGGGAGCATTACTGCACAGTTATTTTCAGGACTGTTCGATCAGGTTCAAGACCAGGCTCTGGCTGGGTCACTCAAGGACATTCATAAACTTGTCCCGAAGCCACTCCTGCGTTGTCTTGGCTGTGTGCTAAGGGTCGTTGTCCTGTTGGAAGGTGAACCTTCGCCCCCTGTCTGACGTGCTGAGCGCTCTGGAGCAGATTTTCATCAAGGATCTTTCTGTACTTTTTTCCGTTCATCTTTCCCTCGATCCTGACTAGTCTCCGAGTCCCTTCCGCAGAAAAACATCCCCACAGCATGATGCTGCCACCACCATGCTTGACCTTCATGACAGGTTTCCTCCAGACGGGACACTTGTCATTCAGGTCAATGAGTTCAATCGTGGTTTCATCAGACCAGAGAATCTTTTTCTCATGGTCTGAGAGTCCTTTAGGTGCCTTTTTGACATACTCAAAGTGGGCTGTCATGTGCCTTTTACTGAGGAGTGGCTTCCGTCTGGTCACTACCATAAAGGCCTGATTGGTAGAGGGCTGCAGAGATGGTTGTCCTTCTGGAAGGTTCTCCCATCTCCACAGAGGAACTCTGGAGCTCTCTCAGAGTGACAATCGGGTTCTTGGTTACCTCCCTGACCAAGGCCCTTCTCCCCCGATTGCTCAGTTTGGCCGGGCAGCCAGATCTAGAAAGAGTCTTGGTGGTTCCAAACTTCTTCCATTTAAGAATGATGGAGGCCACTGTGTTCTTGGGGACCTTTAATGTTGCAGACATTTTTTGGTACCCTTCTTCAGATCTGTCCTTCGACAATCCTGTCTCGGAGCTTTACAGACAATTCCTTCGACCTCATGGCTTGGTTTTTGCTCTGACATGCTCTGTCATCTGTGAGATCTTATATAGACAGGGGTGTGCCTTTCCAAATCATGTCCAATCAATTGAATTTGGACTCCAATCAAGCTGTAGAAACATCTCAAGGATGATTAATGGAAACAGGATGCACCTGAGTTCAATTTCGAGTCTCATAGCAAAGGGTCTGAATACTTATGTAAATAAGGTATTTCTGTTTTAAATGAATCTACAAAAATGTTGTTTTTTTTAACTGTTTTCACTTTCTCGTAATGTAGATTGATGAGGAACATGTTTTATTTAATACATTTTAGAATAAGGCTGTAACGTAACAAAATGTGGAAAAAATGAAGTGGTCTGAATACTTTCTGAATGGACTGTATATGTACATATCTACCTCAATTACCTCATACACATGGACTCGGTACTGATACTGCCTGTATATAGCCATGTTATTTTGACTCATTATTTTAATTTGTTATTTACTTTGTATTTATTCCTTGTCTCACTATTCAATTTAATATTTTATTTTTATATTTAACTCTGCATTGTTGGAAAAGTATGTATTTCACTGTTAGTCTACACCTGTTGTTTACGATGAAGCATGTGACAAATACAATTTATTTTGATTTGAGGAGAGGTGTGTGTGTGTGTGTGTGTGTGTGTGTGTGTGTGTGTGTGTGTGTGTGTGTGTGTGTGTGCGCGTGTGCGTGTGTGTGTGTTTTTGCGTGCCTGCATGCATGCATGTGCACGTGTTAATGTGTGTGTGTGTGTGTCAGCTTGTGTGAGTGAGAGCTTGCAGAGGGCGAAGGGTAGAATGCTTTATTCAGCTGTGATTAAAAGGGGGTTTTGTTCAGGCTCGGTCCAGATGTGTTTTATTTTTACATTCTTGGCCTGCGGCCCGTATATATTTTGGATACGGCAGGGAGTATATAATATCAGTGGAAAATGATGCGGTCTGGTACCTTTTAAAAAACATCTCCACCTTTTTTGTGTTGCTGTCTTGTTTTTCTTTCCATGTTTTATTTTATTTTGTAATGGGCTTGAGAGGTGATGTGCTGAAATGTGCTGAAATGGGATTGGCTGTGGGGTCCCAGGGAATCACTGGAGACTGCCGAACCCCCAAGCTCAGGGCTGCATTTCACCACCAGCAGCAGCAGGCACACACACGCTGCCGGTGCTATATTTGGGGGGCCGATAAAGAGGAGGAAGTTTGGGATCTTAAACGAAGGGGTCAGTCGGCCAGCTCAGGGCCTCTGGGGTGTGTGTGTGTGTATTGAGGAGATGTGGTGGGGGGGGGGGTCAGTTTTATAGTACTTCACTACGACTACTTGACTCAAGAACCTAGTTTTTGGACTCCTTTCTTTCCTCTCCTCCCTTCTTTCCTCTCCTCCGGTGGTGATTTATTTGAGAACAAATGCAGTCTGAAGCAGGCTAAGACCTGTCGTTAATAGAGTGAGAAGGCTGAGGTTCGCTCCAGGGAAATAACACCTAGGCCTTTTCTCTACTGGGATAGGTTACAGCTCTGTTCATTCTTAATAGAGGAACAAGCTCTGAGAGGGAGAAGAGAGAATGATAAGCTCGTATCCAGGTTGATCCCCCATATGCCCCTGGTTGGTGGGCTCTGAAAGGGAGAGGCAGTGTCTAATCTGTCTCTCTGTCATCACCATACCTCATCCTGAGTGTGTGTGCCCTCCATGCCGGTTCACTGTGTGTGTTGTCCCCCATGTGGGCGATGGGGGCTATTTTTCTTCATTTGATGAGATGTTTAATGCACTTGTCTGTGCGGGTGTGCAGGTGTGTGTGTGTGTATGTGTGTGTGTGTGTGTGTGTGTGTGTGTGTGTGTGTGTGTGTGTGTGTGTGTGTGTGTGTGTGTGTGTGTGTGTGTGTGTGTGTGTGTGTGTGTGTGTGTGTGTGTGTGTGTGTTTAACTATTCTTGTGAGGACCAGAAGTCTCCACAAGAATAGTTAAGAGCTTGGGGTAGTTTTAGGGTTATGGTCAGGAGCTAGGATTAGGTTTAAGGTTAAGGTTAGGGTCAAGGTTAGGGTTAGGGTTAGGGTTAGGGTTAGGGTTAGGGTAAGAGTAAGAGTACGGATTAGGGTAAGGTTTAGGGTTAGCGGTTAGGGAAAATAGGATTTTGAACGGGACTGAATTGTGTGTCCCCACAAGGTTAACTGTACAAGACTGTGTGTGTGTGTGTGTGTGTGCATGCCTGAGTGTGTGTCTATATGTCTAATGCGCCCACATTAGTTAAAAAGAGGTAAAATCCTTCCCAGAATCCCTGGTCTTGAACTACAGTCTGAACAAACCTTCCATGAACACTCACTTGGCCATGAGGCTGAGGGAGAGACACAGTACACCAAAAAAAGAAAGAACGGAGGGATGGGTGAATTAAAGAAAGTAAACAAATACTGCTAACCTAGCAGGCCCTCCTCTGACCCTTTAGTGACCAGGGACACTCCTTTGTTTATTTTACTATCCCTCGCTTTTTTTCCTTCCTTCTTTCCCTTCGCTCCACAGGTTCAGGGTTGACACAGACAAAAGAAAAAGAGCAGAATTAGAGGGAGAGAGAGAGAGAGAGAGACGTAGAAGAAGGCAAAGGAAAGAAGAGAGAGAGAAGAGTACGAAAAGGGAAAGAGGGAGGGAAGAGAGAGGAGGAGGAGGGAAGAAAGAAATAGGGGAAGTAGAGAATGGGTGCTTAGCAAAGAGGGAGAGCAGAGGGGGCAGGACTAGATCAGGCAGCTGCAGTGAGCTGACACCTGAAACCCAACAGAAGAGAAGAACAGAAGAGATGAGCAGCTCTCAAATGTCTTTCATTTGGAGTATTAAAGGAGGGCCCGGGCCAAGAGAGGGGGAGAGAGGAGAGGGAGAAAGAGTGGAGAAGTGTTGGAGAAGAAGAGGGGGGGGGTGACTGTTAAGAGACTGTCTATGTCTGCTCCCCAATCAAAGCAAGCTGAGAGAAGAGACAGAGAAAAGAGGAAGGAATATAGAGAGGGGGGGGGGGGGGATTGAGGGGGAAGGGAGAGGCAGAGGTCAGTGAGGGGGTAGGAGGAGGGGAGTGAGGAATGAGGGAAAGAGTAAGAGAAACAGTGTCTCGATCCAAAGCTGTTTCCCAGCCGAGTCACAATTGTTTAGTCTGTTAGGAGAGAAGTGCAGGGGGAGAGAGGGAAGTGAGAGAGGACAGGGGGGAAAACGAGTGAGGTGGAGCGATAGAGTGAGGGAAGTTACACACAGAGGATGGATGGGTGTGTGTGCATGTGCATGTGTTTTTCCTGAATGTGTGTGTGTTTGGAAGTTCTTGTGTGTGTGTGCATGCATGTGTTTGTGTGTGTTTTGACCTGAATGTTTGTGAAGTTTATTTTGTTTGTGTGTGTGTGGGGGGGGGGGATTTATTTTTGAGTAATTGCAGTTGGAGAGCTATTGGGCAGAAGAGAGTGATTTATTTGTATTTTTGTCATCAATCTGTGCAGTTCCATGATCCCTGAACCACAGGTCACCTCAGTGTCCTATCAAAGAGAAATGGAGAAATAAACAATAACCGTTCTTTATATCCGTCAGAACTCTGTATTATATTGAGAAGAAGAACTTGATGTCCATCCAAAAACACACTCGCTCACAAAGAGAGTGAATCTATGTGGCGCGCTGCTTTATGAGTTTGTCTATGAGGTTGTATGACCATACGTTCTTAGTTTTATTTACCCTAATGGTTTTTAAAGATGTCAAGTCGTGATTTGTAGAGCTTTTCGAGTGAGCGCTCTAGGATAATTTATTTTACACAGTGGCATCCCAATGGAGCATTAAGTCTCTCATTGTACTGTATGTTTTTGTACATACGTTTTTCTATCATAATCAGTCACATTGACCCCTAAACACATTTGTACACTGCTGGAAAAAAAAGGAGATTGTTACCTTTATAACTATGTATAACTTGTGAATTAACTGTTACAATTGAGCGCAGCATGCTAGTGTAGTTACAACGGAGGTCTCCTTGATAACCCCCGTAGATGGTTTGTTGGTTTTCCAGCCAGGTCACCCGTGATACAAGTCAGTATTCGACGTCCATCCATGTCTGAGGACGTTGGGAGATGACGTGGAAACCGGACACTAGGGGCAACAGTGAGCGCTGTTACCTTCAAGTAGGTTTTGGTTTTGCTAGGGTATTGTGAACAGGGATGGTGGATGGGTGTAAGTCCTGCCTCTGATTCCAAAGGTTGTAATTTTAAATGCAGCGATAGAAAGTTGTTTCTGTTATTTTCTAAGCCATTCCCAAACCTTAACCCTTACCTTAAAACGTGTTATGGCTTGGGGGCAGTATTTTGACATCTGTATGAGAGGTTAACCATTCAGAGTTCGTTGTTAATGTTAAAAATGTGGAGTTTGTATTTAAAGGTTCAAGGTTTAAAAAGGCTTCTACAGTTTGTAATTTCCACTTTAAAATGTCAGACTTGATTTTCCCTTTTAAACCACTCCAAAAAAATGCCATAAATTATAATTCACACTTCTTGTTGTTGAAGGATTATTTTCCTGCTGTAGCAAACTGGCTCAAATGAATGAAAATGTGTTTGTTTTTTTGTTTACACTATGAATATCTTTCGTAGTTTCAGATTGATCTTCAGTTCAGGTCGCTCAGTTGGACTGCAGAGTAGAGACTATACTTTTTTCAAAGTGTGCTACCATTTTCCCATCCACATTTTTCCCGACTTGTGACAAAGCCTCTTGGGAGAAAAGTGAACCTCTGTCTGCTAAATGGCATATGGAAGAGGGTCAGAGAAAGGCTATGCTATCTACACATTACGGCCTATGTACACATATGTCAATATGTCACTCTAGTGATGTATTGACATATTTAGTATTGGTAAAAGCCACAAAAGACCGGAAATTTAAATGAGCAGCCCTACCCTAAAATGTACATATGCACTAAGGTTTTAAAATTGAACTCCGTTTATTTCAGCTGCTACTGCTATTGATGTGCATACACTGTAAACATTTTAAGTTGAGTCAAGACAGCCAGCTGCAACACGATTTCCTGACAACTCAGGAATGTACAGTACCAGCCAAGTTTGGACCTAGTCAAACGTTGGACCTAGTCATTCATGGTTTTCTTTATTTTTACTATTTTATACATTGTAGAATAATAGTAAAGACATCAAAACTATGAAATAACACATATGGAATCATGTAGTAACCAACAAAGTGTTACTCAAATCAATTTTAAATAAGAGGGTTTGTCACAACTCATAGCCTGGTTCCTCTCTAGGTTTCTTCCTAGGTTCTGGCCTTTCTAGGCAGTTTTTCCTAGCCACCGTGCTTCTACACCTGCATTCCTTGCTGTTTGGGGTTTTAGGCTGGGTTTCTGTACAGCACTTTGTGACATCAGCTGATGTAAGAAGGGCTTCAGAAATACATTTGATTGATTGATTTGAAAACATATTGTATATTTTACATTCTTCAAAGTAGCCACCCTTGCCTTGAAGACAGCTTTGCACACTCTTGGCATTCTCTCAAACAGCTTCATGAAACTAAGAATTTTATTATTTATCATATCCCATTATTTAAAATGGTGAAGCTAGATAATGACATCTGTAATTAAGCTAGCTAGAGCTGTTAAATGCAGTAGCTATGAGAGAGAGAGAGAGAGAGAGAGAGAGAGAGAGAGAGAGAGAGAGAGAGAGAGAGAGAGAGAGAGAGAGAGAGAGAGAGAGAGAGCACAGTGGATAGGGAGCTTACAGGAACAGTGAGGACAGGATAAACGTGTTCTGCTTTGAATTAATTTGAGGAAATATTTTTTAATAGGAGTGTAATTAGAGAGGTGCTTAGAGAATGTTTATGAATGTGTTTGTGTGGAATCTCTACGTACAGTACACAGAGAAAGGGGACACACACACTCCCATCCCTTCCAGCATAGTGTCACACCCTGACCATAGTTTACTTTGTATGTTTCTATGTTTTGGTTGGTCAGGGTGTGATCTGAGTGGGCATTCTATGTTACATGTCTAGTTTGTCCAGTTTCTATGTTCGGCCTGATATGGTTCTCAATCAGAGGCAGGTGTTCGTCATTGTCTCTGATTGGGAACCATATTTAGGTAGCCTGGGTTTCACTGTGTGTTTGTGGGTGATTGTTCCTGTCTATGTGTTTTCACCAGATAGGCTGTTTAGGTTTTCGTTACGTTCATTACGTCCTTTATTTTTGTAGTGTTTGTATTGATTCGTGTTTTACGTTAGTTCATTAAAACATGGATCGAAATCTACACGCTGCATTTTGGTCCGACTCTCCTTCACATACAGAAAATCGTTACAGAATCACCCACCACCAACGGACCAAGCAGCGTGTCAACAGGCAGCAACAGCAGCGTAAAGAGGAATGGACATGGGAGGACGTTTTGGACGGCAAGGGCTGTTACACTTGGGAGGAGATACTGGCTGGAAGAGATCGCCTCCCATGGGAACAGGTGGAGGCACTTAGGAGAGCAGAGGCAGCCGGAGAGAGGAGCCGGCGATATGAGGGAACACGGCTGGCAAGGAAGCCCGAGAGGCAGCCCCCAAAATTTCTTGGGGGGGGGGCTAACAGGGAGTATGGCAACGCCAGGTAGGAGACCTGCGCAAACTCCCTGTGCTTACCGGGGGCTAGAGAGACCGGACAGGCACGTGTTATGCCAGCTCCGCGTGTCGGCCGGGCTAGATTGAGCGTCGAGCCTAATGCCATGAAGCCGGCTCTACGCAGCTGGTCCCTAGTGCGTCTCCTTGGGCCGGCTTACATGGCACCAGCCTTGCGCTCGGTGTCTCCGGTTCGCCTGCATAGCCCAGTGCGGGCTATTCCACCTCGCCGCACTGGCAGGGCGACCGTGAGCATTCAACCAGGTAAGGTTGGGCAGGCTCGGTGCTCAAGAGCTCCAGTGCGCCTGCACGGTCCGGTTTTTCCAGTACCACCTCCACACCCCAGCCCTCCGGTAGCAGCTCCCCGCACCAGGCTTCCTGTGCGTGTCCTCGGCCCAGTACCACCAGTGCCAGCACCACGCATCAGGCCTACAGTGCGCCTCGCCTGTCCAGCACTGCCAGAGCCTTCCTCCTCTTTAGCTCTGTCGGAGTCTCCCGCCTGTTTAGCGCTGTCAAAGCTTTCCGCCTCTACAGCGCTGCCGGAGTCTCCCGCCTGTTCGGAGCTGCCAGTCTGCAAGGAGCTGCCAGTCTGCAAGGAGCTGCCAGTCTGCAAGGAGCTGCCAGTCTGCAAGGAGCCGCCAGAGCTGCCAGTCTGCAGGATGCCGCCAAAGCTGCCAGTCTGCAGGATGCCGCCAAAGCTGCCAGTCTGCAGGATGCCGCCAAAGCTGCCAGTCTGCAAGGAGCCGCCAGAGCTGCCAGTCAGCATGGAGCAGCCAGGGCCGCCAGTCAGCATGGAGCAGCCAGGGCCGCCAGTCAGCATGGAGCAGCCAGGGCCGCCAGTCAGCATGGAGCAGCCAGTCAGCATGGAGCAGCCAGTCAGCATGGAGCAGCCAGAGCTGCCAGTCAGCATGGAGCAGCCAGAGCTGTCAGTCAGCATGGAGCAGCCAGAGCTGCCAGTCAGCATGGAGCAGCCAGAGCTGTCAGTCAGCATGGAGCAGCCAGTCAGCATGGAGCAGCCAGAGCTGCCAGTCAGCATGGGGCAGCCAGTCAGCATGGAGCAGCCAGAGCTGCCAGTCTACCAGACTCTTCCAGATCTGCCAGTCGACCAGACTCTTCCAGATCTGCCAGTCGACCAGACTCTTCCAGATCTGCCAGTCGACCAGACTCTTCCAGATCTGCCAGTCGACCAGACTCTTCCAGATCTGCCAGTCGACCAGACTCTTCCAGATCTGCCAGTCGACCAGACTCTTCCAGATCTGCCAGTCGACCAAACTCTTCCAGATCTGCCAGTCAGCCAGGATCTGCTAGATCCAACTACCTGCCTGGGCTTCCTCTCAGTGCTGAGCTTCCTCTCAGTGCTGAGCTTCCTCTCAGTGCTGAGCTACCCATCAGTCCCGAGCTACCTCTGTCCCGAGCTGCCCCTCTGTCCCGAGCGGTCATTAAGGAGGGTAACCTATCTAGGGACGCTAAGGAGGTGGACTAAAACTATTATGGAGTGGGGTCCACGTCCAGCGGCAGAGCCGCCACCGCGGACAGATGCCCACCCAGACCCTCCCCTATAGGTTCAGGTTTTGCGGCCGGAGTCCGCACCTTGGGGGGGGGGGGGGGGGGGGGGTACTGTCACACCCTGACCATAGTTTACTTTGTATGTTTCTATGTTTTGGTTGGTCAGGGTGTGATCTGAGTGGGCATTCTATGTTACATGTCTAGTTTGTCCAGTTTCTATGTTCGGCCTGATATGGTTCTCAATCAGAGGCAGGTGTTCGTCATTGTCTCTGATTGGGAACCATATTTAGGTAGCCTGGGTTTCACTGTGTGTTTGTGGGTGATTGTTCCTGTCTATGTGTTTTCACCAGATAGGCTGTTTAGGTTTTCGTTACGTTCATTACGTCCTTTATTTTTGTAGTGTTTGTATTGATTCGTGTTTTACGTTAGTTCATTAAAACATGGATCGAAATCTACATGCTGCATTTTGGTCCGACTCTCCTTCACATACAGAAAATCGTTACACATAGGGACACCCCAGGCACAAAAAACTCTTCCTTTCCTCCTCTGTTATTGGAGAGTCAATTATAGCCCTGTTCATCTTATGCTATCCCCAGCAGAGCCCCTGTTCTACCTCACCTAATGAGGACTGTAGGTAAATCCGTGCTAAAATACTAATTGAGTTTGAGTTGAGTTTGAGTGTGACTTTATTTTTACAGGGACAGTGTACATGAATCAAAGTTTCAGTAAAAGTGCTGGTTATTACAATTACAATAACAATACAGACAATCAATGAGCAATGAGTACATGCAGAGCAACATAGGACAAGCAACACGTAGCATGCAGACAGAGCAATAGCTCAAAAAGCAACAAAACAAAATACATAAAAGCAACAATGTGAACGTCCATCCCACTGCAGCCTTCTCCCTCCCTCCTTTACCCTTCCAGCCCCACAGACCATACCGCCCCAGTAATGGAGGGGGTGGAAGAGGGAAATGGGGGAGTAGATGGGGGGGATTATTAGGCCTTGTTTAATATTCATTCAGGAGGAGTGTAATGCTCCGGGTGTCGTGGGTGTGGAGTCAAATGCAGGAGACAGAGAGTTCAATGCTGCGCGTCTTTTAATCGCACCAACGCACCACAGGGTGCTCACAAAAAAGTTACGTTCCCAAAACACAGGGAATCAAAATGTACAATGGGAAACAATCCCGACCGGGCACTAACACGTGCCTATACCACAGAGCCGAAGGTTACATAGAAATAATCCCGCACAACAACCAGGCGGGCCGGCTGTCTAATAAAGACAAACTAATTAAACATCCACAGGTGCTACCACTCAACATACAAGGAGGGGGAGGAAAAACAATCAGTGGCAGCTAATAGGCCGGTGACGACGATCGCCGAGCGCCACCTGCCCGGGAAAGGGAAACACCCTCGGTCGGACTCGTGAGAGTACCCCCCCCTCCTCCCCCTGACGCGCGGCTCCCGCAGCGCGCCGACACCGGCCTCGAGGTCGCCCCAGAGGACGAGGCGCAGGGCGATCCGGATGGAGGCGATGGAAATCCCTCAACATGGAGGGATCCAAGATGTACCCCACCGGTACCCAGCACCTCTCCTCCGGACCTTACCCCTCCCAGTCCACGAGGTACTGCAGGCCCCTCACCCGGCGTCTTGAGTCCAGAATGGCCCGGATCGTGTACGCCGGGGACCCCTCGATGTCCAGCGGGGGGGGGAGGGACCTCTGGTACCTCACTGTCCTGCAGGGGACCAGCTACCACCGGCTTGAGGAAAGACACATGAAACGAGGGGTTAATACGATAATAGGAAGGGAGTTGTGATCGATAACACACCTCGTTTATCCTCCTCAGGACTTTAAAGGGCCTTACACACTGCGGACCCAGCTTCCGGCAGGGCAAGCGGAGAGGTAGGCTTCGGGTCGAGAGCCAGACCCTGTCCCCCGGTACAAACACGGGGGCCTCACTGCGGTGGCGGTCAGCACTCCTCTTCTGCCGTCCACTCGCTTGTCGTAGAGATTCCTGGACGGCCCTCGAGGTCTCCTTGGAGCGCTGTACCCATTCCTCCACCGCAGGAGCCTCGGTCTGGCTCGGATGCCATGGTGCCAGGACCGGCTGGTACCCCAACACACACTGAAAAGGGGACACGTTAGTAGAGGAGTGGCGTAGTGAGTTCTGAGCCATTTCAGCCCAGGGAATGTATCGTGCCCACTCCCCTGGCCGATCCTGGCAATACGACCGCAGAAACCTACCCACCTCCTGGTTCACTCTCTCCACCTGCCCATTACTCTCAGGGTGATAACCGGAGGTCAGGCTGACAGAGACCACCAAGCGTTCCATGAACACTCTCCATACCCGGGACGTGAATTGGGGGCCCCGATCAGAAACGATGTCCCTTGGCACCCCGTAGTGCCGGAAGACATGGGTGAATAACGCCTCCGCAGTCTGTAGGGCTGTAGGGATACCGGGCAACGGGAGGAGACGGCAGGACTTAGAGAACCGATCCACAATCACCAGAACCGTGGTGTTCCCCTGAGACGGCGGGAGATCGGTTAGGAAATCTATGGACAGATGTGACCATGGCCGCTGTGGAACAGGGAGGGGTTGTAGCTTCCCTCTAGGAAGGTGCCTAGGAGCCTTACTCTGAGCGCACATTGAACAGGAGGAGACATAACCCTTAACGTCCTTAGCCAACGTAGGCCACCAATACCTCCCCTGAAGGCTCCCCACTGTCCTCGTCACCCCAGGGTGACCCGAGGAGGGTAGGACGTGAGCCCACTGAACACCAAGCGGCACGTACCTTCGCCCCGCTGGACACTGAGGAGGCGCGGGTTCAGCCCGTAACGCCCGCTCGATGTCCGAGTCCACCTCCCATACCACTGGGGCTACCAGCTTCGAGGCGGGAAGGAGGTGAGTAGGTTCGGTGGACCCATCCTCCGTGTCATAAAGGCGGGACAGTGCGTCAGCCTTCACGTTCTGGGAGCCCGGTCTATAAGACAAAGTAAATCGGAACCGGGTGAAGAACATGGCCCACCTTGCCTGACGTGGGTTAAGTCTCCTAGCTGCCCGAATATACTCCAGATTCTGGTGGTCGGTCCAGATGAGAAAGGGGTGTTTAGCCCCCTCAAGCCAGTGTCTCCACACCTTCAGAGCTCTAACCACCGCTAGCAACTCCCGGTCCCCCACATCATAGTTACGCTCCGCTGGGCTGAGCTTCCTTGAGAAGAAAGCGCAGGGGCGGAGTTTTGGTGGCGTACCCGAGCGCTGTGATAGCACGGCACCCACCCCAGCCTCGGACGCGTCCACCTCCACTATGAATGCTAGAGAGGGGTCCGGATGCGCCAACACGGGCGCATCAGTAAACAGCGCCTTCAACTTGTTGAATGCTCCGTCCGCCTCTGCTGACCACTGCAAACGCACCGGGCCCCCCTTCAGCAGTGAGGTGATGGGAGCCGCTACCTGGCCAAAACCCCGGATAAACCTCCGGTAGTAGTTGGCAAAACCCAGAAACCGCTGCACCTCCTTTACCGTGGTCGGAGTCGGCCAATTACGCACGGCCCTAATGCGGTCACCCTCCATCACTACCCCCGAGGTGGAAATGCGATATCCCAGAAAAGAGACGGCTCGTTTAGAGAACACGCATTTCTCAGCCTTGACATATAGGTTATGCTCCAGCAGTCTACCAAGCACCTTGCGCACCAGAGACACATGCGCGGTGTGAGTGGCCGAGTAGATCAGAATGTCATCGATATAAACCACCACTCCCTGCCCGCACAGGTCCCTGAGAATCTCGTCTACAAAGGATTGGAAAACGGCTGGAGCATTCTTTAACCCATACGGCATGACGAGGTACTCATAGTGGCCTGATGTAGTACTAAATGCGGTTTTCCACTCGTCTCCCTTCCGAATACGCACCAAACTATACGCGCTCCTGAGATCCAGTTTTGTGAAGAACTGCGCTCCGTGGAACGATTCCACCGCCGTAGCAATGAGAGGTAGAGGGTAACTATACCCCACTGTGATGGCGTTTAGACCTCTATAATCGATACACGGACGCAAGCCTCCCTCCTTTTTCCTCACAAAAAAGAAACTTGAGGAGACGGGTGAAATGGAGGACCGAATGTACCCCTGTCCCAGCGCCTCCGTGACATATGTCTCCATTGCTAACGTCTCCTCCTGGGACAGCGGGTACACGTGACTCTTGGGAAGCACAGCGTCTACCTGGAGATCTATCGTACAATCCCTTCCCGGTCGATAAGGTGGAAATTTAGTCGCTTTCACTTTACTGAAAGCGATTGCCAAATCGGCATACTCGGGGGGAATGCACACCGTGGAACCCTGGTCTGGACTCTCCACCGACGTTCGCCCATTCCAGGGCACGACGTGAGGCAGGAGATGAGGACACTCACCCTCTCTGCTCCTGAGGGAGTGGGTCTGATGGTGGCCAGGTATAGCTCCAGCTGGAGCAGAAACCCCTGGCAACCCGCCGCCGCTCCATCATAAGCCCTCGGTAGCGTCAGACGGAGGGTGCTGGAGTCGGGAGATGGGGAGTCCGGAACCGTGGGTGCCAAAGGTGGAGAGAGGAGCCCACTCCTCTCCCATCTGTCCATTCTCTCCATCACTTGATCCATCGCGGATCCGATCCGATGAAGGACGGTGGTGTGGTGGAGAACCCTTTCCTCCATCGATGGGAGAGGGTTGGCTGCTGCTCCTGCTGACTCCATTCAATTTGATAGGTGCGGGATTCTGCAATGCTCCAGGTGTCATGGGTGTGGAGTCAAATGCAAGAGACAGAGAGTTCAATGCTGCGCGTCTTTTAATCGCACCAACGCACCACAGGGTGCTCACAAAAAAGTTACGTTCCCAAAACACAGGGAATCAAAATGTACAATGGGAAACAATCCCGACCGGGCACTAACACGTGCCTATACCACAGAGCCGAAGGTTACATAGAAATAATCCCGCACAACAACCAGGCGGGCCGGCTGTCTAATAAAGACAAACTAATTAAACATCCACAGGTGCTACCACTCAACATACAAGGAAGGGGAGGAAAAACAATCAATGGCAGCTAATAGGCCGGTGACGACGACCGCCGAGCGCCACCTGCCCGGGAAAGGGAAACACCCTCGGTCGGACTCATGACAAGGAGGGAGAGTTTCAAGTTTTAATGTCACATGCACAAGTATCGTTAAATGCCTTTCTTGCAAACTCAAAACCCAACAATGCAAAAATCAATAACAATGTAACAGTAGAAAAAAGAGAGAGAGAAAGAGAGAGAGAGAGAGCGCGAGAGACAATGCAATTTCAGGACACTCTCTGGGAATAACATTGAAGTATACACAGACACAGTGACTGAGTTCATCAGGAAGTGTATAGGGGACGTTGTTCCCACTGTGACCTACCCAAACCAAAAACCGTGGATAGATGGCAGCATTCGTGCAAAACTGAAAGTGCGATCCATCGCAAGGTGACTGGGAATATGGTTAGAATAGAAACAATGTATTTATTCCCTCCGTAAGGCATTCAAACAGGAGAAACGGTACAGAGACAAAGTGGAGTCGCTATTCAATGGCTCAGACATGAGACGTATGTGGCAGGGTCTACAGAGAATCACAGACTACAAAAAGATAACCAGCCCCCCCAAAAAGATAACCATCGCGGACACCGATGTCTTACTTCCAGACAAGCTAAACACCTTCTTTGCCCGCTTTGAAGACAACACAGTGCCACCGACGTAGCCCGCCACCAAGGACTGTGGGCTCTCGTTCTCCGTGGCCGACGTGAGTAAGACATTTAAGCGTGTTAATCCTTGCAAGGCGGCCGTCCCAGACGGGATCCCTAGCCATATCCTCAGAGCATGCACAGACCTGCTGGATGGAGTGTTTACGGACATATTCAATCTCTTCCTGTCCCAGTCTGCTGTCCCCACTTGCTTCAAGATGTCCACTATCGTTCCTTTACCAAAGAAAGCAAAGTTAACTGAACTAAATGACTATCGCCCGTAGCACTCACTTCTGTCATCATGAAGTGCTTTGAGACTAGTCAAGGATCATACCACCTCCACCTTAACTGACACCCTAGACCCACTTCAATTTGCATACCGCCCCAATTAATCCACCAACAATTCAATCGCCATCGCACTGCACACTTCCCTATTCCATCTGGACAAGAGGAATACCTATGTAAGAATGCTATTTGTTGTCTATTGCTCAGCCTTTAACACCATAGTACCCTCCAAGCTCATCATTAAGCTTTAGGCCTTGGGTCTGAACCCCGCCCTATGCAACTGGCGGGCTGCCCCCAGGTGGTGAAGTTAGGAAACAACACCTCCACTTCGCTGATCCTCAACACAGGGGCCCCGCAAGGGTGCGTGCTCAGCCCCCTTCTCTACTCCCTGTTCACCCATGACTGCGTGGCCACGAATGCCTCCAAATGAATCATCAAGTTTGCAGACGATACAACAGTAGTACGCCTGATTACTAACAATGACGAGACAGCCAACAGGGAGGAGGTGAGAGCCCTGGCGGAGTTGTGCCAGGAAAATAACCTCTCACTCAACATCAACAAAACAAAGGAGATGATCATGGCAGAGGGAGCATCCCCCTATCGACATCGACGGGACTGCAGTGGAGAAGGTGGAAAGCTTCAAGTTCCTCGGCGTACACATCACTGACAAACTGAAAAGGTCCACCCACACAGACAGTGTGGTTAAGAAGGCACAACAGCGCCTCTTCAACCACACGCGGCTGAAGAAATTTGGCTTGGCCCCTAAAACCCTCACAAACTTTTACAGATATACAATTGAGAGCATCCTGTTGGGCTGTATCACCGCCTGGTACGGAAACTGCACCGCCCGCAACCGCAGGGCTCTCCAGAGGGTGGGGCGGTCAGCCCAACGCATCACCGGGGGCAAACTACCTGCCCTCCAGGACACCTACAGCACCCAATGTCACAGGAAGGCCAAAAAGATAATCAAGGACAACAACCACCCGAGCCACTGCTTGTTCACCCAGTTATCATCCAGAAGGCGAGGTCAGTACAGGTGCATCAAAGCAGGGAGAGAGAGACTGAAAAACAATGTCAACAAAATTAAGGAGCAGATCGCGGACTTCAGTAAACAGCAGAGGGAGCAAGCCCCTATCCACATCACAGTGGAGAATCTGGAAAGCTTCAAGTTCCTCGGCGTACATGTCACTGACGATCTGAAATGGTTCACGTACACAGACAGTGTGGTGAAGAAGGCGCATCTTCAACTTTAGGAGACTGAAGAAATGTTAACTTGGCCCATAAGACCCTCATAGACTTGTACAGATGCACAATTGAGAGCATCCTGTCGGGCTGTATCACCGACTGGTAAGGAAACTGCACCGCCCTCAACCGCAAGGCTCTCCAGAGGGTGATGCGGTCTGACCAATGCATCATCAGGGGCACACTACCTGCCCTCCAGGACAACTACAGCACTCAACCCTGCACCTTAGAGGCTGCTTCCCTATGTACATAGACATGGAATCACTGGTCAAATTAATAAAGAAACACTAGTCAATTTAATAATGTTTATATACTGCTATACTCATTTCATATGTATGTACTATATTCTATTCTACTGTATTTCAGTCAATGCCACTCCGACACTGCTCATCCTAATATTTATATATTTCTTAATTCCATTCTTTTACTTTTAGATTTGTGTGATACTACAGCACTGTTGGAGCTAGGAACACAAGCATTTCGCTACACCCTCAATAACATCTGATAAATATGTGTATGCGATCAATAAAAGTTGATTTAATTTGATTTCTAGAGTAGCAGGTGGGAGGCTATAGACTCACCTCTCCACACAGAGCACAGGCAACAAGCTCTCACAGTCTCACATCAGAATTAGACTGATGTTTCTCAAATGTCCAATTTCTAAGTTCTTCTAAACATCACATTTCAAAGGGTTTAAGGTTCAGGATAGGCATGAACTATGAATGGTTATGGTAAGGGTTAAGGTTTAGGATAGGCATGAACTCTGAATGGTTATGGTAAGGGTTAAGGTTCAGGATAGGCATGAACTCTGAATGGTTATGGTAAGGGTTAAGGTTTAGGATAGGCATGAACTTCCCCATCTTAAGGTTAGGCATTAACTCTGAATGGTTATGGTAAGGGTTAAGGTTTAGGATAGGCATGAACTTCCCCATCTTAAGGTTAGGCATTAACTCTGAATGGTTAGGGTAAGGGTTAAGGTTCAGGATAGGCATGAACTTCCCCATCTTAAGGTTAGGCATTAACTCTGAATGGTTAGGGTAAGGGTTAAGGTTCAGGATAGGCATGAACTTCCCCATCTTAAGGATAGGCATTAACTCTGAATGGTTATGGTAAGGGTTAAGGTTCAGGATAGGCATGAACTCTGAATGGTTATGGTAAGGGTTAAGGTTTAGGATAGGCATGAACTCTGAATGGTTATGGTAAGGGTTAAGGTTCAGGATAGGCAAGAACTCTGAATGGTTATGGTAAGGGTTAAGGTTTAGGATAGGCTTGAACTTCCCCATCTTAAGGATAGGCATTAACTCTGAAGGGTTAGGGTAAGGGTTAAGGTTCAGGATAGGCATGAACTTCCCCATCTTAAGGTTAGGCATTAACTCTGAATGGTTATGGTAAGGGTTAAGGTTCAGGATAGGCATTAACTTCCCCATCTTAAGGTTAGGCATTAACTCTGAATGGTTAGGGTAAGGGTTAAGGTTCAGGATAGGCATGAACTTCCCCATCTTAAGGATAGGCATTAACTCTGAATGGTTAGGGTAAGGGTTAAGGTTCAGGATAGGCATGAACTTCCACATCTTAAGGTTAGGCATTAACTCTTAATGGTTAGGGTAAGGGTTAAGGTTCAGGATAGGCATGAACTTCCCCATCTTAAGGATAGGCATTAACTCTGAATGGTCAGGATAAGGGTTAAGGTTCAGGATAGGCATGAACTTCCCCATCTTAAGATTAGGCATTAACTCTGAATGGTTATGGTAAGGGTTAAGGTTTAGGATAGGCATTAACTCTGAATGGTTATGGTAAGGGTTAAGGTTTAGGATAGGCATGAACTTCCCCATCTTAAGGTTAGGCATTAACTCTGAATGGTTATGGTAAGGGTTAAGGTTTAGGATAGGCATGAACTTCCCCATCTTAAGGTTAGGCATTAACTCTGAATGGTTATGGTAAGGGTTAAGGTTTAGGATAGGCATTAACTTCCCCATCTTAAGGTTAGGCATTAACTCTGAATGGTTATGGTAAGGGTTAATGTTTAGGATAGGCATGAACTTCCCCATCTTAAGGTTAGGCATTAACTCTGAATGGTTATGGTAAGGTTTAAGGTTTAGGATAGGCATTAACTCTGAATGGTTATGGTAAGGGTTAAGGTTTAGGATAGGCATTAACTCTGAATGGTTATGGTAAGGGTTAATGTTTAGGATAGGCATGAACTTCCCCATCTTAAGGTTAGGCATTAACTCTGAATGGTTATGGTAATGTTTAAGGTTTAGGATAGGCATTAACTCTGAATGGTTATGGTAAGGGTTAAGGTTTAGGATAGGCATTAACTCTGAATGGTTAGGGTAGGGGTTAAGGTTTAGGATAGGCATTAACTCTGAATGGCTATGGTAAGGTTTAGGGTTTAGGATAGGCATTAACTCTGAATGGTTATGGTAAGGGTTAAGGTTTAGGATAGGCATGAACTTCCCCATCTTAAGGTTAGGCATTAACTCTGAATGGTTAGGGTAAGGGTTAAGGTTCAGGATAGGCATGAACTTCCCCATCTTAAGGTTAGGCATTAACTCTGAATGGTTAGGGTAAGGGTTAAGGTTCAGGATAGGCATGAACTTCCCCATCTTAAGGATAGGCATTAACTCTGAATGGTTATGGTAAGGGTTAAGGTTCAGGATAGGCTTGAACTTCCCCATCTTAAGGATAGGCATTAACTCTGAAGGGTTAGGGTAAGGGTTAAGGTTCAGGATAGGCATGAACTTCCCCATCTTAAGGTTAGGCATTAACTCTGAATGGTTATTGTAAGGGTTAAGGTTCAGGATAGGCATTAACTTCCCCATCTTAAGGTTAGGCATTAACTCTGAATGGTTAGGGTAAGGGTTAAGGTTCAGGATAGGCATGAACTTCCCCATCTTAAGGATAGGCATTAACTCTGAATGGTTAGGGTAAGGGTTAAGGTTCAGGATAGGCATGAACTTCCACATCTTAAGGTTAGGCATTAACTCTTAATGGTTAGGGTAAGGGTTAAGGTTCAGGATAGGCATGAACTTCCCCATCTTAAGGATAGGCATTAACTCTGAATGGTCAGGGTAAGGGTTAAGGTTCAGGATAGGCATGAACTTCCCCATCTTAAGATTAGGCATTAACTCTGAATGGTTATGGTAAGGGTTAAGGTTTAGGATAGGCATTAACTCTGAATGGTTATGGTAAGGGTTAAGGTTTAGGATAGGCATGAACTTCCCCATCTTAAGGTTAGGCATTAACTCTGAATGGTTATGGTAAGGGTTAAGGTTTAGGATAGGCATGAACTTCCCCATCTTAAGGTTAGGCATTAACTCTGAATGGTTATGGTAAGGGTTAAGGTTTAGGATAGGCATTAACTTCCCCATCTTAAGGTTAGGCATTAACTCTGAATGGTTATGGTAAGGGTTAAGGTTTAGGATAGGCATGAACTTCCCCATCTTAAGGTTAGGCATTAACTCTGAATGGTTATGATAAGGTTTAAGGTTTAGGATAGGCATTAACTCTGAATGGTTATGGTAAGGGTTAAGGTTTAGGATAGGCATTAACTCTGAATGGTTATGGTAAGGGTTAATGTTTAGGGTAGGCATGAACTTCCCCATCTTAAGGTTAGGCATTAACTCTGAATGGTTATGGTAATGTTTAAGGTTTAGGATAGGCATTAACTCTGAATGGTTATGGTAAGGGTTAAGGTTTAGGATAGGCATTAACTCTGAATGGTTAGGGTAGGGGTTAAGGTTTAGGATAGGCATTAACTCTGAAGGGTTAGGGTAAGGGTTAAGGTTCAGGATAGGCATGAACTTCCCCATCTTAAGGTTAGGCATTAACTCTGAATGGTTATGGTAAGGGTTAAGGTTCAGGATAGGCATTAACTTCCCCATCTTAAGGTTAGGCATTAACTCTGAATGGTTAGGGTAAGGGTTAAGGTTCAGGATAGGCATGAACTTCCCAATCTTAAGGATAGGCATTAACTCTGAATGGTTAGGGTAAGGGTTAAGGTTCAGGATAGGCATGAACTTCCACATCTTAAGGTTAGGCATTAACTCTTAATGGTTAGGGTAAGGGTTAAGGTTCAGGATAGGCATGAACTTCCCCATCTTAAGGATAGGCATTAACTCTGAATGGTCAGGGTAAGGGTTAAGGTTCAGGATAGGCATGAACTTCCCCATCTTAAGATTAGGCATTAACTCTGAATGGTTATGGTAAGGGTTAAGGTTTAGGATAGGCATGAACTTCCCCATCTTAAGGTTAGGCATTAACTCTGAATGGTTATGGTAAGGGTTAAGGTTTAGGATAGGCATTAACTTCCCCATCTTAAGGTTAGGCATTAACTCTGAATGGTTATGGTAAGGGTTAAGGTTTAGGATAGGCATGAACTTCCCCATCTTAAGGTTAGGCATTAACTCTGAATGGTTATGGTAAGGTTTAAGGTTTAGGATAGGCATTAACTCTGAATGGTTATGGTAAGGGTTAAGGTTTAGGATAGGCATTAACTCTGAATGGTTATGGTAAGGGTTAATGTTTAGGATAGGCATGAACTTCCCCATCTTAAGGTTAGGCATTAACTCTGAATGGTTATGGTAATGTTTAAGGTTTAGGATAGGCATTAACTCTGAATGGTTATGGTAAGGGTTAAGGTTTAGGATAGGCATTAACTCTGAATGGTTAGGGTAGGGGTTAAGGTTTAGGGTAGGCATTAACTCTGAATGGCTATGGTAAGGTTTAGGGTTTAGGATAGGCATTAACTCTGAATGGTTATGGTAAGGGTTAAGGTTTAGGTTAGGCATTAACTCTGAATGGTTATGGTAAGGGTTAAGGTTTAGAATAGGCATTAACTCTGAATGGCTATGGTAAGGGTTAAGGTTTAGGATAGGCATTAACTCTGAATGGTTATGGTAAGGGTTAAGGTTTAGGTTAGGCATTAACTCTGAATTGTTATGGTAAGGGTTAAGGTTTAGGATAGGCATTAACTCTGAATGGTTATGGTAAGGGTTAAGTTTTAGGATAGGCATTAACTCTGAATGGTTATGGTAAGGTTTAAGGTTTAGGATAGGCATTAACTCTGAATGGTTATGGTAAGGGTTAAGGTTTAGGATAGGCATTAACTCTGAATGGTTATGGTAAGGGATAAGGTTTAGGATAGGCATGAACTTCCCCATCTTAAGGTTAGGCATTAACTCTGAATGGTTATGGTAAGGTTTAAGGTTTAGGATAGGCATTAACTCTGAATGGTTATGGTAAGGGTTAAGGTTTAGGATAGGCATTAACTCTGAATGGTTATGGTAAGGGTTAAGGTTTAGGATAGGCATGAACTTCCCCATCTTAAGGTTAGGCATTAGCTCTGAATGGTTATGGTAAGGTTTAAGGTTTAGGATAGGCATTAACTCTGAATAGTTAGGGTAAGTGTTAAGGTTTAGGTTAGGCATTAACTCTGAATGGTTATGGTAAGGGTTAAGGTTTAGGATAGGCATTAACTCTGAATGGTTATGGTAAGGGTTAAGGTTTAGGATAGGCATGAACTTCCCCATCTTAAGGTTAGGCATTAACTCTGAATGGTTATGGTAAGGTTTAAGGTTTAGGATAGGCATTAACTCTGAATGGTTATGGTAAGGTTTAAGGTTTAGGATAGGCATTAACTCTGAATGGTTATGGTAAGGGTTAAGGTTTAGGATAGGCATTAACTCTGAATGGTTATGGTAAGGGTTAAGGTTTAGGATAGGCATTAACTTTGAATGGTTATGGTAAGGGTTAAGGTTTAGAATAGGCATTAACTCTGAATGGCTATGGTAAGGGTTAAGGTTTAGGATAGGCATTAACTCTGAATGGTTATGGTAAGGGTTAAGGTTTAGGTTAGGCATTAACTCTGAATGGTTATGGTAAGGGTTAAGGTTTAGGATAGGCATTAACTCTGAATGGTTATGGTAAGGGTTAAGGTTTAGGATAGGCATTAACTCTGAACGGTTGTGGTAAGGGGTAAGGTTTAGGATAGGCATTAACTCTGAATGGTTATGGTAAGGGTTAAGGTTTAGGATAGGCATTAACTCTGAATGGTTATGGTAAGGGTTAAGGTTTAGGTTTGGCATGAACTTCCCCATCTTAAGGTTAGGCATTAACTCTGAATGGTTATGGTAAGGTTTAAGGTTTAGGATAGGCATTAACTCTGAATGGTTATGGTAGGGGTTAAGGTTTAGGATAGGCATTAACTCTGAATGGCTATGGTAAGGTTTAGGGTTTAGGATAGGCATTAACTCTGAATGGTTATGGTAAGGGTTAAGGTTTAGGATAGGCATTAACTCTGAATGGTTATGGTAAGGGTTACGGTTTAGGATAGGCATTAACTCTGAATGGTCATGGTAAGGGTTAAGGTTTAGGATAGGCATTAACTCTGAATGGTTATGGTAAGGATTAAGGTTTAAAATAGGCATTAACTCTGAATGGCTATGGTAAGGGTTAAGGTTTAGGATAGGCATTAACTATGAATGGTTATGGTAAGGGTTAAGGTTTAGGTTAGGCATTAACTCTGAATGGTTATGGTAAGGGTTAAGGTTTAGGATAGGCATTAACTCTGAATGGTTATGGTAAGGGTTAAGGTTTAGGATAGGCATTAACTCTGAATGGTTATGGTAAGGGTTAAGGTTTAGGATAGGCATGAACTTCCCCATCTTAAGGTTAGGCATTAACTCTGAATGGTTATGGTAAGGTTTAAGGTTTAGGATAGGCATTAACTCTGAATGGTTAGGGTAAGTGTTAAGGTTTAGGTTAGGCATTAACTCTGAATGGTTATGGTAAGGGTTAAGGTTTAGGATAGGCATTAACTCTGAATGGTTATGGTAAGGGTTAAGGTTTAGGATAGGCATTAACTCTGAATGGTTAAGGTAAGGTTTAAGGTTTAGGATAGGCATTAACTCTGAATGGTTATGGTAAGGGTTAAGGTTTAGGATAGGCATTAACTCTGAATGGTTATGGTAAGGGTTAAGGTTTAGGATAGGCATGAACTTCCCCATCTTAAGGTTAGGCATTAACTCTGAATGGTTATGGTAAGGGTTAAGGTTTAGGATAGGCATTAACTCTGAATGGTTATGGTAAGGGTTAAGGTTCAGGATAGGCATTAACTCTGAATGGTTATGGTAAGGGTTACGGTTTAGGATAGGCATTAACTCTGAATGGTTATGGTAAGGGTTAAGGTTTAGGATAGGCATTAACTCTGAATGGTTATGGTAAGGTTTAAGGTTTAGGATAGGCATTAACTCTGAATGGTTATGGTAAGGGTTAAGGTTTAGGATAGGCATGAACTCTGAATGGTTATGGTAAGGGTTAAGGTTTAGGATAGGCATTAACTTTGAATGGTTATGGTAAGGGTTAAGGTTTAGAATAGGCATTAACTCTGAATGGCTATGGTAAGGGTTAAGGTTTAGGATAGGCATTAACTCTGAATGGTTATGGTAAGGGTTAAGGTTTAGGTTAGGCATTAACTCTGAATGGTTATGGTAAGGGTTAAGGTTTAGGATAGGCATTAACTCTGAATGGTTATGGTAATGGTTAAGGTTTAGGATAGGCATGAACTTCCCCATCTTAATGTTAGGCATTAACTCTGAATGGTTATGGTAAGGTTTAAGGTTTAGGATAGGCATTAACTCTGAATGGTTATGGTAAGTGTCATGTACTGTCATGTTGTCTTGTCTCTGTCCTTTCCCTTCACCCTGTCTCCCTCTGCTGGTCGTGTTAGGTTACCTTTTCTACCCCGCTTTCCCCCAGCTGTCCCTTGTCTCCTCTAACTACCCATTCACCCCGTTCCCCACCTGTTCCCTTTTTTCCCTCTGATTAGGTCCCAATATCTCTCTCTGTTTCTGCTCCTGTCCTTGTCGGATTCTTGTTTGTTTGTGTCATTCATGCCTGAACCAGACTGTCGTCATGTTTGCTGTAACCTTGTCCTGTCCTGTCGGAATCTGCCGGTCCATCTGAGCCTACCTATGTTTGGTAATTAAAGAAGCTCTGTTTAAGTTGATTCGCTTTTGGGTCCTCATTCACGCACCGTAACAGAAGAATCCGACCAAGAATGGACCCAGCGACTTCGGATCCTCTCCACTCAGCCGTCGAGATCCAGGGAGCGATGCTAGGCAGACACAAGCAGGAATTGTCTGCTGCTCGACATGCCGTTGAGACCCTGGCCACCCAAGTCTCCAACCTCACAGAACAGGTTCACCATCTCCGCCTCGATCCACCGGCCACTTCCAGGGCTTTCGAATCTCCGGAGCCCAGAATCAATAACCCGCCGTGTTACTCTGGGGAGCCCACTGAATGCCGCTCGTTCCTCACCCAGTGTGATATTGTGTTTTCTCTCCAGCCCAACACTTACTCCAGGAGCACTGCTCGTGTCGCCTACGTCATATCTCTCCTTATTGGACGGGCTCGTGAGTGGGGCACGGCAATCTGGGAGGCAAGGGCTGAGTGTACTAACCAGTATCAAGACTTTAAGGAGGAGATGATACGGGTTTTTGATCGATCTGTTTTTGGGGAGGAGGCTTCCAGGGCCCTGTCTTCCCTATGTCAAGGCAATCGATCCATAACAGACTACTCTATTGAGTTTCGCACTCTTGCTGTCTCCAGTGGCTGGAACGAGCCGGCCTTGCTCGCTCGTCTTCTGGAGGGTTTCCGCGCAGAGGTAAAGGATGAGATTCTCTCCCGGGAGGTTCCTTCCAGCGTGGATTCCTTGATTGAACTCGCTATTCGCATTGAGCGACGGGTTGATCTTCGTCACCGAGCTCGTGGAAAGGAGCTCGCGCTCTCCGTCGCCTCCCTCTCCGCATCACTACCATCTTCCTCTGCCGGCTCGGGTGCTGAGCCCATGCAGCTGGGAGGTATCCGCATCTCGACTGAGGAGAGGGAACGGAGAATCACCAACCGCCTCTGTCTCTATTGCGGTTCCGCTGGTCATTTTGTCACTTCATGTCCAGTAAAAGGCCAGAGCTCGTCAGTAAGCGGAGGGCTACTGGTGAGCGCTACTACTCCTGTCTCTCCTTCAAGATCCTGCACTACCTTGTCGGTCCATCTACGCTGGACCGGTTCGTCAGCTTCCTGCAGTGCCTTAATAGACTCTGGGGCGGAGGGCTGTTTTATGGACGAGACCTGGGCTCGGGAACATGACATTCCTCTCAGACAGTTAAAGGAGCCCACGGCCTTGTTCGCCCTGGATGGTAGTCCTCTCCCCAGGATTCAGCGTGAGACGCTACCTTTAACCCTCACTGTTTCTGGTAATCATAGTGAAACCATTTCTTTTTTAATTTTTCGTTCACCTTTTACACCTGTTGTTTTGGGCCATCCCTGGCTAGTTTGTCATAATCCTTCCATTAATTGGTCTAGTAATTCTATCCTCTCCTGGAACGTCTCTTGTCATGTGAAATGTTTAATGTCTGCTATCCCTCCTGTTTCCTCTGTCTCTTCTTCACAGGAGGAGCCTGGTGATTTGACAGGGGTGCCGGAGGAATATCACGATCTGCGCACGGTGTTCAGTCGGTCCAGGGCCACCTCTCTTCCTCCACACCGGTCGTATGATTGTAGTATTGATCTCCTTCCGGGAACCACCCCCCCCCGGGGTAGACTATACTCTCTGTCGGCTCCTGAACGTAAGGCTCTCGAAGATTATTTGTCTGTAGCTCTTGACGCCGGTACCATAGTCCCCTCCTCCTCTCCCGCCGGAGCGGGGTTTTTTTTTGTCAAGAAGAAGGACGGGTCTCTGCGCCCCTGCATAGATTATCGAGGGCTGAATGACATAACAGTGAAGAATCGTTATCCGCTTCCTCTTATGTCTTCAGCCTTCGAGATCCTGCAGGGAGCCAGGTTTTTCACTAAGTTGGACCTTCGTAACGCTTACCATCTCGTGCGCATCAGGGAGGGGGACGAGAGGAAGACGGCGTTTAACACTCCGTTAGGGCACTTTGAATACCGGGTTCTTCCTTTCGGCCTCGCTAACGCTCCAGCTGTCTTTCAGGCATTAGTCAATGATGTCCTGAGAGACATGCTGAACATCTTTGTTTTCGTTTACCTTGACGATATCCTGATTTTTTCACCGTCACTCCAGATTCATGTTCAGCACGTTCGACGTGTCCTCCAGCGCCTTTTAGAGAATTGTCTTTTTGTGAAGGCTGAGAAGTGCACTTTTCATGCCTCCTCCGTCACATTTCTCGGTTCTGTTATTTCCGCTGAAGGCATTAAGATGGATCCCGCTAAGGTCCAAGCTGTCATTGATTGGCCCGTCCCTAAGTCACGCGTCGAGCTGCAGCGCTTTCTCGGCTTCGCGAACTTCTATCGTCGTTTCATCCGTAATTTCGGTCAGGTGGCAGCTCCTCTCACAGCCCTTACTTCTGTCAAGACGTGCTTTAAGTGGTCCGTTTCCGCCCAGGGAGCTTTTGATCTCCTCAAGAATCGTTTTACATCCGCTCCTATCCTTGTTACACCTGACGTCTCTAGACAGTTCGTTGTCGAGGTGGACGCGTCAGAGGTGGGAGTGGGAGCCATCCTTTCTCAGCGCTCCCTCTCTGACGACAAGGTCCACCCATGCGCGTATTTTTCTCATCGCCTGTCGCCGTCGGAACGTAACTATGATGTGGGTAACCGCGAACTGCTCGCCATCCGGTTAGCCCTAGGCGAATGGCGACAGTGGTTGGAGGGGGCGACCGTTCCTTTTGTCGTTTGGACTGACCATAGGAACCTTGAGTACATCCGTTCTGCCAAACGACTTAATGCGCGTCAGGCGCGTTGGGCGCTGTTTTTCGCTCGTTTCGAGTTCGTGATTTCTTATCGTCCGGGCTCTAAGAACACCAAGCCTGATGCTTTGTCTCGTCTCTTCAGTTCTTCAGTAGCCTCCACTGACCCCGAGGGGATTCTCCCTGAGGGGCGTGTTGTCGGGTTGACTGTCTGGGGAATTGAGAGGCAGGTAAAGCAAGCACTCACTCAAACTCCGTCGCCGCGCGCTTGTCCTAGGAACCTTCTTTTCGTTCCCGTTCCTACTCGTCTGGCCGTTCTTCAGTGGGCTCACTCTGCCAAGTTAGCCGGCCACCCTGGCGTTCGGGGTACGCTTGCTTCCATTCGCCAGCGTTTCTGGTGGCCCACCCGGGAGCATGACACGCGTCGTTTCGTGGCTGCTTGTTCGGTCTGCGCGCAGACTAAGTCCGGTAACTCTCCTCCTGCCGGCCGTCTCAGGCCGCTTCCTATTCCCTCTCGACCGTGGTCTCACATCGCCTTAGATTTTGTCACCGGACTGCCTTCGTCAGCGGGGAAGACTGTTATTCTTACGGTTGTCGATAGGTTCTCTAAGGCGGCTCATTTCATTCCCCTTGCTAAGCTTCCTTCTGCTAAAGAGACGGCACAAATCATCATCGAGAATGTTTTCAGAATTCATGGCCTTCCGTCAGACGTCGTTTCGGACAGAGGTCCGCAATTCACGTCTCAATTTTGGAGGGAGTTTTGCCGTTTGATTGGGGCTTCCGTCAGTCTCTCTTCCGGCTTTCACCCCCAGTCTAACGGTCAAGCAGAACGGGCCAATCAGACTATTGGTCGCATCTTACGCAGTCTTTCTTTTCGCAACCCTGCGTCTTGGTCAGAACAGCTCCCCTGGGCAGAATACGCCCACAACTCGCTTCCTTCGTCTGCGACCGGGCTATCTCCTTTTCAGAGTAGCCTCGGGTACCAGCCTCCGTTGTTCTCATCTCAGTTCGCCGAGTCCAGCGTCCCCTCCGCTCAGGCTTTTGTCCAACGTTGCGAGCGCACCTGGAAGAGGGTCAGGTCTGCACTTTGCCGTTATAGGGCGCAGACTGTGAGAGCTGCTAATAAGCGTAGAACTAAGAGCCCTAGATATTGTCGCGGTCAGAGAGTTTGGCTCTCCACTCAGAACCTTCCCCTTAAGACGGCTTCTCGCAAGTTGACCCCGCGGTTCATTGGTCCATTCCGTATCTCTCAGGTCATTAATCCTGTCGCAGTGCGACTTCTTCTTCCGCGATATCTTCGTCGCGTCCACCCGGTCTTCCATGTCTCCTGTGTTAAGCCCGTTCTTCGCGCCCCCGCTCGTCTTCCCCCCCCCCCCCCATCCTTGTCGAGGGCGCACCTATCTACAGGGTCCGTAAAATCTTGGACATGCGTCCTCGGGGCCGTGGTCATCAGTACCTAGTTGACTGGGAGGGGTACGGTCCTGAGGAGAGGAGTTGGGTTCCCTCTCGGGACGTGCTGGACCGTGCGCTGATTGATGATTTCCTCCGTTGCCGCCAGGTTTCCTCCTCGAGTGCGCCAGGAGGCGCTCGGTGAGTGGGGGGGTACTGTCATGTACTGTCATGTTGTCTTGTCTCTGTCCTTTCCCTTCACCCTGTCTCCCTCTGCTGGTCGTGTTAGGTTACCTTTTCTCCCCCGCTTTCCCCCAGCTGTCCCTTGTCTCCTCTAACTACCCATTCACCCCGTTCCCCACCTGTTCCCTTTTTTCCCTCTGATTAGGTCCCAATATCTCTCTCTGTTTCTGCTCCTGTCCTTGTCGGATTCTTGTTTGTTTGTGTCATTCATGCCTGAACCAGACTGTCGTCATGTTTGCTGTAACCTTGTCCTGTCCTGTCGGAATCTGCCGGTCCATCTGAGCCTACCTATGTTTGGTAATTAAAGAAGCTCTGTTTAAGTTGATTCGCTTTTGGGTCCTCATTCACGCACCGTAACAGTAAGGGTTAAGGTTTAGGTTAGGCATTAACTCTGAATGGTTATGGTAAGGTTTAAGGTTTAGAATAGGCATTAACTCTGAATGGCTATGGTAAGGGTTAAGGTTTAGGATAGGCATTAACTCTGAATGGTTATGGTAAGGGTTAAGGTTTAGGTTAGGCATTAACTCTGAATGGTTATGGTAAGGTTTAAGGTTTAGGATAGGCATTAACTCTGAATGGTTATGGTAAGGGTTAAGGTTTAGGTTAGGCATTAACTCTGAATGGTTATGGTAAGGGTTAAGGTTTAGGATAGGCATTAACTCTGAATGGTTGTGGTAAGGGTTAAGGTTCAGGATAGGCTTAAAACCAAAATCTCAAAACAACTTTCTATCACTGTTTTCAAACTTGCAACCTTTGGTACCAGATGCAGATGCTTACGCCCATCCATCATCCTCGTCCACAACGCCTCAGCAAAACCCAAACCTATTGAAGTTGTTAGGGACAGGGAGGGAGAGACCAGAAGGAGAGAAAGGTGTGTGCGTGTGCACGTGCGTGTAATTGATCGGTATGAAGGGCTCGTTAGCTACAATTGCTAACAATCCCTGGGCTCTTGAGAAAATGAGTGCAGTTTTTTAGCCGCTGCATCCTGACTACAGTACCACTTACACTTACTCACACACACACACACACACACTCGACAGGCCCTTGTGTGTGCAGGCAGCTTGCTGGTAGAATCAATAGCGTGTGTTTCATAAATCATATGCATTTTCATCCTCTTCAGTGTAGAAAGGCATCAGGACAGCATCACTGTGTTTAGCATCAGAAATACATGACTACATTTACTGGCTGTTCTAGTACATTCACCCCCCCACCCTACCCCTTCACCCCCTCCACAGGCTCACCCCTTCACCCCCTCCGCAGGCTCACCCCTTCACTCCCTACGCAGGCTCACCCCTTCACCCCCTGGGCAGAGCAGGCTCACCCCTTCACCCCCTCCGCAGGCTCACCCCTTCACCCCCTCCGAAGGCTCACCCCTTCACCCCCTCCGCAGGCTCACCCCTTCACTCCCTCCGCAGGCTCACCCCTTCACCCCCTCCGCAGGCTCAGCCCTTCACACCCTGGGCAGAGCAAGCTCACCCCTTCACCCCCTCCGCAGGCTCACCCCTTCACCCCCTCTGCAGGCTCAGCCCTTCACACCCTGGGCAGAGCAGGCTCACCCCTTCACCCCCTCCGCAGGATCACCCCTTCACCCCCTCCGCAGGCTCAGCCCTTCACACCCTGGGCAGAGCAGGCTCACCCCTTCACCCCCTCCGCAGGCTCACCCCTTCACCCCCTCCGCAGGCTCACCCCTTCACCCCCTCTGCAGGATCAGCCCTTCACACCCTGGGCAGAGCAGGCTCACCCCTTCACCCCCTCCGCAGGCTCACCCCTTCACCCCCCCACCCTACCCCTTCACCCCCTCCGCAGGCTCACCCCTTCACACCCTGGGCAGAGCAGGCTCACCCCTTCACCCCCTCCGCAGGCTCACCCCTTCACCCCCTCCGCAGGCTCACCCCTTCACCCCCTCCGCAGGCTCACCCCTTCACCCCCTCCGCAGGCTCAGCCCTTCACCCCCTCCGCAGGCTCAGCCCTTCACCCCCTCCGCAGGCTCACCCCTTCACTCCCTCCGCAGGCTCAGCCCTTCACACCCTGGGCAGAGCAGGCTCACCCCTTCACCCCCTCTGCAGGCTCACCCCTTCACCCCCTCTGCAGGCTCACCCCTTCACCCCCTCCGCAGGCTCACCCCTTCACCCCCTCTGCAGGCTCAGCCCTTCACACCCTGGGCAGAGCAGGCTCACCCCTTCACCCCCTCCGCAGGCTCACCCCTTCACCACCCCACCCTACCCCTTCACCCCCTCCGCAGGCTCACCCCTTCACCCCCTCCGCAGGCTCAGCCCTTCACACCCTGGGCAGAGCAGGCTCACCCCTTCACCCCCTCCGCAGGCTCAGCCCTTCACACCCTGGGCAGAGCAGGCTCACTCCTTCACTCCCTGGGCAGAGCAGGCTCACCCCTTCACCCCCTCCGCAGGCTCACCCCTTCACCCCCCCACCCTACCCCTTCACCCCCTACGCAGGCTCAGCCTTTCACACCCTGGGCAGAGCAGGCTCACCCCTTCACCCCCCCACCCTACCCCTTCACCCCTTCCGCAGGCTCACCCTTCACCCCCCCACCCTACCCCTTCACCCCCTCCGCAGGCTCAGCCCTTCACACCCTGGGCAGAGCAGGCTCACCCCTTCACCCCCCCACCCCAACCCTTCACCCCCTCCGCAGGCTCAGCCCTTCACACCCTGGGCAGAGCAGGCTCAGCCCTTCACACCCTCCGCAGGCTCACCCCTTCACCCCCTCCGCAGGCTCAGCCCTTCACCCCCTCCGCAGGCTCAGCCCTTCACCCCCTCCGCAGGCTCACCCCTTCACCCCCCCACCCTACCCCTTCACCCCCTCCGCAGGCTCACCCCTTCACCCCCTCCGCAGGCTCAGCCCTTCACACCCTGGGCAGAGCAGGCTCAGCCCTTCACACCCTCCGCAGGCTCACCCCTTCACCCCCTCCGCAGGCTCAGCCCTTCACCCCCTCCGCAGGCTCAGCCCTTCACCCCCTCCGCAGGCTCACCCCTTCACCCCCCCACCCTACCCCTTCACCCCCTCCGCAGGCTCACCCCTTCACCCCCTCCACAGGCTCAGCCCTTCACACCCTGGGCAGAGCAGGCTCAGCCCTTCACACCCTCCGCAGGCTCACCCCTTCACCCCCTCCGCAGGCTCAGCCCTTCACCCCCTCCGCAGGCTCACCCCTTCACCCCCTCCGCAGAATCACCCCTTCACCCCCTCTGCAGGCTCACCCCTTCACCCCCTCCGCAGGCTCACCCCTTCACTCCCTCCGCAGGCTCACCCCTTCACACCCTGGGCAGAGCAGGCTCACCCCTTCACCCCCTCCGCAGGCTCACCCCTTCACCCCCTCCGCAGGCTCACCCCTTCACCCCCTCCGCAGGCTCAGCCCTTCACACCCTGGGCAGAGCAGGCTCACCCCTTCACCCCCTCCGCAGGCTCACCCCTTCACCCCCTCCGCAGGCTCACCCCTTCACCCCCTCCGCAGGCTCACCCCTTCACCCCCTCCGCAGGCTCAGCCCTTCACCCCCTCCGCAGGCTCAGCCCTTCACCCCCTCCGCAGGCTCACCCCTTCACTCCCTCCGCAGGCTCAGCCCTTCACACCCTGGGCAGAGCAGGCTCACCCCTTCACCCCCTCTGCAGGCTCACCCCTTCACCCCCTCCGCAGGCTCACCCCTTCACCCCCTCTGCAGGCTCAGCCCTTCACACCCTGGGCAGAGCAGGCTCACCCCTTCACCCCCTCCGCAGGCTCACCCCTTCACCACCCCACCCTACCCCTTCACCCCCTCCGCAGGCTCACCCCTTCACCCCCTCCGCAGGCTCAGCCCTTCACACCCTGGGCAGAGCAGGCTCACCCCTTCACCCCCTCCGCAGGCTCAGCCCTTCACACCCTGGGCAGAGCAGGCTCACTCCTTCACTCCCTGGGCAGAGCAGGCTCACCCCTTCACCCCCTCCGCAGGCTCACCCCTTCACCCCCCCACCCTACCCCTTCACCCCCTACGCAGGCTCAGCCTTTCACACCCTGGGCAGAGCAGGCTCACCCCTTCACCCCCCCACCCTACCCCTTCACCCCTTCCGCAGGCTCACCCTTCACCCCCCCACCCTACCCCTTCACCCCCTCCGCAGGCTCAGCCCTTCACACCCTGGGCAGAGCAGGCTCACCCCTTCACCCCCCCACCCCAACCCTTCACCCCCTCCGCAGGCTCAGCCCTTCACACCCTGGGCAGAGCAGGCTCAGCCCTTCACACCCTCCGCAGGCTCACCCCTTCACCCCCTCCGCAGGCTCAGCCCTTCACCCCCTCCGCAGGCTCAGCCCTTCACCCCCTCCGCAGGCTCACCCCTTCACCCCCCCACCCTACCCCTTCACCCCCTCCGCAGGCTCACCCCTTCACCCCCTCCGCAGGCTCAGCCCTTCACACCCTGGGCAGAGCAGGCTCAGCCCTTCACACCCTCCGCAGGCTCACCCCTTCACCCCCTCCGCAGGCTCAGCCCTTCACCCCCTCCGCAGGCTCAGCCCTTCACCCCCTCCGCAGGCTCACCCCTTCACCCCCCCACCCTACCCCTTCACCCCCTCCGCAGGCTCACCCCTTCACCCCCTCCACAGGCTCAGCCCTTCACACCCTGGGCAGAGCAGGCTCAGCCCTTCACACCCTCCGCAGGCTCACCCCTTCACCCCCTCCGCAGGCTCAGCCCTTCACCCCCTCCGCAGGCTCACCCCTTCACCCCCTCCGCAGAATCACCCCTTCACCCCCTCTGCAGGCTCACCCCTTCACCCCCTCCGCAGGCTCACCCCTTCACTCCCTCCGCAGGCTCACCCCTTCACACCCTGGGCAGAGCAGGCTCACCCCTTCACCCCCTCCGCAGGCTCACCCCTTCACCCCCTCCGCAGGCTCACCCCTTCACCCCCTCTGCAGGCTCACCCCTTCACCCCCTCTGCAGGCTCACCCCTTCACTCCCTCTGCAGGCTCAGCCCTTCACACCCTGGGCAGAGCAGGCTCACCCCTTCACCCCCTCCGTAGGCTCACCCCTTCACCCCCTCCGCAGGCTCACCCCTTCACCCCCTCCGCAGGCTCAGCCTTTCACACCCTGGGCAGAGCAGGCTCACCCCTTCACCCCCCCACCCTACCCCTTCACCCCTTCCGCAGGCTCACCCCTTCACCCCCCCACCCTACCCCTTCACCCCCTCTGCAGGCTCAGCCCTTCACACCCTGGGCAGAGCAGGCTCACCCCTTCACCCCCCCACCCCAACCCTTCACCCCCTCCGCAGGCTCAGCCCTTCACACCCTGGGCAGAGCAGGCTCAGCCCTTCACACCCTGGGCAGAGCAGGCTCACCCCTTCACCCCCTCCGCAGGCTCACCCCTTCACCCCCTCTGCAGGCTCAGCCCTTCACACCCTGGGCAGAGCAGGCTCACCCCTTCACCCCCTCCGCAGGCTCACCCCTTCACACCCTGGGCTTGAGGGTTGAGAATTTCACTAAAGAAAGCCGCGAGCCACAGAGTGTTATCAACAACATATCACATGTGTGTTTGTGTGTGTATGTGGCATGTGTACCAAGTAGAATGAAGCGTTTAGCATGTAATACCCAGTCTTAATGTTAAGCCACACAACTGGTGAAGGAGTGAGCCTGCTATGCCCAGGGGGTGAAGGGGTGAGCCTGCTCTGCCCAGGGGGTGAAGGGGTGAACCTGCTCTGCTCATGGGGTGAAGGAGTGAGCCTGCTCTGCCCAGGGGGTGAAGGGGTGAACCTGCTCTGCTCATGGGGTGAAGGAGTGAGCCTGCTCTGCCCAGGGGGTGAAGGAGTGAAACTGCTCTGCCCAGGGGGTGAAGGGGTGAGCCTGCTCTGCCCAGGGACTGAAGGAGTGAGCCTGCTCTGCCCAGGGGGTGAAGGAGTGAGCCTGCTCTGCCCAGGGAGTGAAGGAGTGAGCCTGCTCTGCCCAGGGGGGAAGGGGTGAGCCTGCTCTGCCCAGGGAGTGAAGGAGTGAGCCTGCTCTGCCCAGGGGGTGAAGGAGTGAGCCTGCTCTGCCCAGGGGGTGAAGGGGTGAGCCTGCGGAGGGGGTGAAGGGGTGGGGTGGGAGGGTGAATGTAGTAGTGGTCCGAGGGTCAGGAGGTGCTGGTGCAGATAACTTCAGGTCTGTTCCAGTCAGGTGATACATAACAAAATGGAGAGAATGTGTGAGGGGAGGGGGAAGGGGTGGCATCATACACAGCACAGAGGAAACAGCAGGGATCTACTCTCTCTCTCTCTTGCAGTGCATGCTGGGAGTTTTTTGTAGTTTGAGTGTTTGGTATGGAGGGCTCTGTCCTGACTTATTTTCTTGATTCTGTCCTTGGTCTTTTCTTTAAATTTTTCTTCTCTATGGTGGAGGGTAAATGCACTATTTGTTTTAGTGGTATCCACCGTTTTCCCAAAGTTAGGGTGGAAGAGGACAGAATTTTAGTTTCCTGGGGTTTGGAAGGTGTGGTGTGCACGATGGCCTCTCCGCCTAGTGCGGAGGAGATGCTGTCGTTACGGCATGGATTCAGCTGTGTTCCTGAGAATGGAGTTAAGGTGGAGGAGGTTCTGTTCGCGGTCGGTGAACAGGTAGGAGCTGAATTTATATATTCTGCTTCCAGAATGAACAAAGCTGTGGTTGTGTTCATGAAAATAACACATTTTGGTTGGTAGGCTCTTTCCTAGTGGAATATTTGTAAGGGGTGTGTTGATGCCAATTTTGCCTCTTTGTACCCCTTTGACCAGTGTGGTAGTCGCACATTTTCAAATGATCAAATTAGGAAAGTGCTGAGTCACATTGGTAAGTTTGCTAGAGGTTTCCGTGTACTGTCATGCAGGTTATCAGGCAGATGTCGTTAAGCATGTTGTTTCGTTCCCGAAGGCAAGTGTTCATGTTTCTGAATAACAATGAGCAACAGCTAAATGTGCATTTTAAAGTGAAGCATGGGGAGGGGCTCTACACAGGGTTTGCCAGCACAGACAGTCTACGGTGTTTTGAATGTGGGCATTTGGGGCATAAGAGCTTTGCGTGCCCACATAACCTGTTTGGGATAGGGGGCGGTATTTTCACGTCCGAATGAAAAGCGGGCCCAAAGTAAACTGCCTGCTACTCAGGCACAGAAGCTAGGATATGCATATAATTGGTCGATTTGGATAGAAAAGACTCTAAAGTTTCTAAAACTGTTAAAATCTGTGAGTATAACAGTACTTATTTAGCAGGTGAAAACCCAAGGACAAACCATCCAGGAATTGTTTTTTGAGTTCACTGTGTTTTCAATTGGTTTTCTATGGGAATCTAGATTCATGAGGCATCTGGTTGCAGTTCCTAGGGCTTCCACTAGATTGCAACCGTCTTTAGAAATTGGTAGATGTTTTTCTTTCTTTCTTTTGAGTAATGAAGAAGTATAGCTGTTCAGACTGAGTGTCGAGTCTAGTGTGCTGTTGTGTTTGGGGCGCTCCACTTTCATTTTATCCGGTATTGAACACAGTTTATCTGTCTTAGATTTTAGCGATTATTTATGTTTTAAAATACCTAAAGATGGATTAGAAAAGTTGTTTGAAATGTTTGGACCAAGATTACAGGTAACTAATTAGATAAATGGTAGTCATGTTGGGGGAGTTGGAACTGGTGTTTTTCTGAATCAAATGCGCCGAATAAATTGACATTTTGGAGATATAATGACGGAATGTATCGAACAAAAGGACAATTTGTGATGTTTATGGGACATTTTAGAGTGCCAACAGAAGAAGATGAAATATGATTGTCATGTGTTTGTTTGATGGGGTGCTGTCCTCAGATAATAGCATTGTTTGCTATTTTAGCCTTTTTGAAATCTGACACGGTGACTGGATTAACAAGAAGAAAAGCTTTAATGTGGTGTATTGCACTTGCGATTGTATGAAAGTTAAATATTTCAACAACAAAAACAATGTGAATTTGGCACTCTGCAATTTCACTGGATGTTGTTGAAACGTTCTGCTAGCGGAACCCCCAGCCATAACAGGATAAAGGCCGTAGACAAGGTGAGGGTACAATCGCCAGTGGGGGAAATCGAGGTCAACGTGCAGGGGGCAATGAGACGCAGGCAGCAGAGGCTGGGCCTAGTCATGGTGTTGTAGATAAGGTTGAGCCTAGTCAGGCTAGAGATGGTGGGGTAGCTGAGGCTGGGCCTAGTCATGCAATGGATGGTGGTGTAGATGAGGTTGGGGCTAGTCAGGTTATGGATGGTGGTGTAGATGAGGCTGGGTCTAGTCAGGTTATGCTAGTGGATGAGGAGAATATAGTGGGGAAGTGTAAGAGACTAGGGTGGGGGGGGTGTCAAGCAGAAAATAAAAATGTGGGAGAATAAAGAATTTGGGAGGTGAGAGGCTGGTGTGGTCAAAGGCACCAAGGAACCTTTGCCTGGTGGTGGGGGGAGGCCCTGGCCAGACATGAAGAGCAGCTGGTCAGGATGGGAGATGAGGAGGAAGAAAGTGAGTCTGAGAAAGAGGATAATGAGGAGTCCTTTTTTTCAGACTCCTCCTCAATGGGTCCAGAGCGGTTCAATGGGTCAAGCAGAGGGTTCAAAGTGTATGTTAAGGGAACTAACAAGGTTCCTGAATGAGAGCAAGGGGAAAAAAGTTTCTTGAGGCTTATTTTTCTGATCCGAGAAAGTTTGTAAGATCAGTACGACATGCTTTGAAAAATGAGTGGCATGGTGTCCTCTCACCGAGGAAACAGTTTAGGTTGTGAAAGTGGGTCACAACAGTGCATAAATGTCTACATTCAGACACTGTTTAGATGAATAGTTTCTTTCTGGCATGGTGGCTTTTTGAGCTTTGCTATTGGTCTGTTTCTTTGCTGGCTTTTCTCCTACTTCTTATGGATACTCTTTGGGTAGGCTTTCTTAACTTCTTGGGCACCCATCCATTTAGAGGGATCATTTTCATCAAAATCCGCTGAATTGCAGAGCGCCAAATTTAAATTAAATTACTAAAAATATTAAATTTTCATGAAATCACAAGTGCAATATATCAAAACACAGCTTAGCTTGTTGTTAATCCACCTGGCATGTCATATTTCAAAAAAGCTTTACAGCGAAAGCAAACCAAGCATTTATGTTAGGACAGCTCTCTCAGCAGACAAAACATTACAAAACAGCTAGCAGCAAAGTAGATTGGTCACAAAAGTCAGAAAAGCAATTCAATTAATCGCTTACCTTTTGATTGTCTTCGCATGTTTGCACTCACGAGACTCCCAGTTACACAATAAATGTTTGTTTTGTTCCATAAAGATTATTTTTAAATCTAAAAACCTACATTTGGTTGGTGTGTTTTGTTCAGTAATCCACAGGCTCGTGCAGGTCATGACGTACAGATGAAAATTCCAAATAGTATCCGTAAAGTTCGTAGAAACATGTCAAACGTTTTTTATAATCAATCCTCAGGTTGTTTTTACAATAAATAATCGATAATATTTCAACCGGACGGTAGCTTTTTCAATGGGAGATAGAGAGAAAAGGTCTGCTCCAAGCTGCTCGCGCATGCAAAACTCTGGGGACACACAGCTATCCACTGACGCGATGTGATCATTCTCGCTCATTTTTCAGAATAAAAGCCTGAAACTATGTCTAAAGACTGTTCACACCATGTGGAAGCCATAGGGAAATCTGGTTGATATCCCTTTAAATGGAGGGAAGGCATGCAATGGAACAGAGAGGTTTCAGGATAACAGCACTTCCTGGTTGGATTTTCCTCAGGTTTTCGCCTGCAAGTTCTGTTATACTAACAGTTTTGGAAACTTTAGAGTGTTTTCTATCCTAATCTGCCAATTATATGCATATTCTAGCTTCTGGGCCTGAGAAATAGGCAGTTTCATTTGTGTACGTTTTTTATCCAAACATCAAAATACTGCCCCCTAGTCTTAAGAGGTTAATTTAAATGGCGCCGGAGATGTGGGAAAGATGAGTGTGTTGGGTGAATATGTAAAACAAAAAAAAGTACAGGTGTTGTTTCTGCAGGAGATGGACAATGATGTGGTGAATGAAGTAGATTGGGGGCTAGTGGAAAGGGGTAAGAGTGTTTGAGCCATGGGACAAATTTTAGTGCAGGGGTGGCAGTCCTTTTTGTACTGGGTCTGTCTGTAAAAATGTGCTCCTCAAAAAAGTTGTGTAGGGGTATGACTACTTGTTGTAAAAGCAGAAATTAACAACATGGGTTTTGTCTTTATAAATGTGTATGCGCCTGTCACAGGTAACGCCTGAGGAGATGCTGGTGGTCGGCGGGGACTGGATTTTACGAAAGACAGAAATGGGGAAGAGCCTCATTCAGGATCAGTGGGAGTGTTAAAGACATCCTTATTAATCAGTTCGACCTAGTAGACGTTTGGAGAACTAAACATCCTGACACAAGACAGTATACATGGGTGAAGGTATTTGGGGCTAGAGTGAGTGCAGCCCGACTTGATCATTTTTACATGTCCAGGAATCAGAGCAATAGGCTGTTGGGCGCTACCATTCTCCCGGTGGGGTTTTCAGATCACCACATCACCATGGCTCGGCTGTCTATTTCACCAGGGCCTCGGCATGCATCCTATTGGAAGTTTAATGTAAAGCTCTTACAAGATGCTACTTTTAGCTCAGATTTCTAGATTTTTTGGGGAAAGCAGAGGAGTATGAGTCTCTGAGTCAATGGTGGGATGTGGGGAAAGTCCAAATTCGGCTTTTCTGTCAACAGTATACAGCTCTCTCATCCGCAGAGGTTGGGAGAGTATTGGGGGAACTCGAGTGTCGTATTAGTGAGATGGAGGTAGACATGGTGGGGCAAGGCAATGGAGGCCTCCAGGTTAATTTAGCTGAATTACATAGGGACCTGGGCAGGTTTTTCCAGGTTAAAGCAAAGGGAGCACTTGTAAGAGCTAGGATCTCCATGCTCAAGGAGATGGACGCTTCCAGCTCCTTCTTCTTTGGTTTGGAAAGACAGAGCAGTGAGACCAAGGGAACGCATTGTCTACGGCTGTCTGATAGGCGGGTGACCTCTGTGTTGGGAGAGATGCGGGAGCGGACTATGAAGTTTTATACTGAGTTGTATAGGGCAGAACTGTGTGGTCCTACGTCTGCTCAAGTCTTGTTTGCAGAACTTCCTAAGCTGTCTCTGGCACAGAGGGATGAAATGGACATTCCTCTGTTGTCTCGTGAACTGGCAGATGCCGTAACCCAGATGTCCCCCGGCCGTGCACCGGGGTCGATGGACTCCCAGTGGAGTTTTATAAAAATTCTGGGGAATAATTGGACTGGACTTCTTTTGTGTGTTGCGTGAATGCGTCAGGTTAGGAGAGTTGCCGATGAGCTGCCGCCGAGCTGCCTTGCCAAGGTCCTCTCTAACAGACTGAAGTCTCATCTGGACTCTGTAGTACACAAGGACCAAACATATTGTGTACCGGGACGCTCAATCACGGACAACTTGTTCTTAATCAGGGACATGTTTGACTTATCATGAGGTTCTAATGTGAACTTTGGACTGGTCTCTTTAGAGCAAGAGAAGGCTTTTGATAGAGTGGACCATGAGTATCTGTTTAACTTCTTGGTGACAGGGGGCAGTATTGAGTAGCTTGGATGAATAAGGTGCCCAGAGTAAACTGCCTGCTACTCTGTCCCAGATGCTAATATATGCATATTATTAATATTATTGGATAGAAAACACTCTGAAGATTCTCAAACTGTTTGAATGATGTCTGTGAGTATAACATAACTCATATTGCAGGCGAAAACCTGAGAAAAATCCAACCAGGATGTGGGAAATCTAAGGCTTGTAGTTTTTTAACCCAGCCCCTATTCTAGATACAGTGGGATATTTGTTATGTTGCACTTACCAAGGCTTCCACTACATGTCAACAGTCTTTAGAACGTTGTTTGACTCTTCTACTGTGAAGTGAGAACGAATGAGAGAGGAATGACGCGCATTTCACATGAGAGGTATCTCCCGTTCCTTCGCTTTTCTGAAGACAAAGGAATACTCCGGTTGGAATATTATTGAAGATTTATGTTAAAAACACCCTAAAGATTGATTCCATACATCGTTTGACAAGCTTCTAAGGGTTGTAACGGAACCTTTTGAACTTTTCATCCAACGTTCGGCTGGACCTGAACGCACTTTTGGATTTGTTAACCAAGCGAACAAAACAAACATTTATTGTGGAACTGCGATTCCTGGGAGTGCATTCTGATGAAGATCATCAAAGGTAAGTGAATATTTATAATGCTCTTTTTGACTAATGTTGACTACCCATTATGGCGGCTATCTTTTTGACTGCTTTGTTGTCTGAACGCTGTACTCAGATTATTGCATGGTTTGCTTTTTCCATAAAGTTTTTTTTTTTAAATCTGACACAGAGGTTGCATTAATCATTCATTCATTTATTCAATATGTACTACCTGTACTCGCTTCTCGTCTCCCAGCATCTGTCCTTACACTACGCACACTCACATACACTACTGTCATTACAACACACTCACTCCATCATTTGTTCACTCACACATAACATGCACATACATTTATGCTGACATAACTGCACACCCACTCACATACAATCTGCTGCTGCTGCTGTTTAACTTACATAATGTTGCCTAGTCACCTTACCCCTAGACATATCTACCTCCATAACTCTAGTATCCCTGTCACCTTACCCCTATATATATATTTACCTCTATCACTCTAGTATCCCTGTCACCTTACCCCTATATATATTTACCTCTATCACTCTAGTATCCCTGTCACCTTACCCCTATATATATTTACCTCTATCATTGTAGTATACATGTCACCTTACCCCTATATATATTTACCTCTATCACTCTAGTATCCCTGTCACCTTACCCCTATATATATTTACCTCTATCACTCTAGTATCCCTGTCACCTTACCCCTATATACAGTGCCTTGCGAAAGTTTTCGGCCCCCTTGAACTTTGCGACCTTTTGCCACATTTCAGGCTTCCAACATAAAGATATAAAACTGTATTTTTTTGTGAAGAATCAACAACAAGTGGGACACAATCATGAAGTGGAACGACATTTATTGGATATTTCAAACAAAAAATGAAAAATTGGGCTTGCAAAATTATTCAGCCCCTTCACTTTCAGTGCAGCAAACTCTCTCCAGAAGTTCAGTGAGGATCTCTGAATGATCCAATGTTGACCTAAATGACTAATGATGATAAATACAATCCACCTGTGTGTAATCAAGTCTCCGTATAAATGCACCTGCACTGTGATAGTCTCAGAGGTCCGTTAAAAGCGCAGAGAGCATCATGAAGAACAAGGAACACACCAGGCAGGTCCGAGATACTGTTGTGAAGAAGTTTAAAGCCAGATTTGGATACAAAAAGATTTCCCAAGCTTTAAACATCCCAAGGAGCACTGTGCAAGCGATAATATTGAAATGGAAGGAGTATCAGACCACTGCAAATCTACCAAGACCTGGCCGTCCCTCTAAACTTTCAGCTCATACAAGGAGAAGACTGATCAGAGATGCAGCCAAGAGGCCCATGATCACTCTGGATGAACTGCAGAGATCTACAGCTGAGGTGGGAGACTCTGTCCATAGGACAACAATCAGTCGTATATTGCACAAATCTGGCCTTTATGGAAGAGTGGCAAGAAGAAAGCCATTTCTTAAAGATATCCATAAAAAGTGTCGGTTAAAGTTTGCCACAAGCCACCTGGGAGACACACCAAACATGTGGAAGAAGGTGCTCTGGTCAGATGAAACCAAAATTAAACTTTTTGGCAACAATGCAAAATGTTATGTTTGGCGTAAAAGCAACACAGCTCATCACCCTGAACACACCATCCCCACTGTCAAACATGGTGATGGCAGCATCATGGTTTGGGCCTGCTTTTCTTCAGCAGGGACAGGGAAGATGGTTAAAATTGATGGGAAGATGGATGGAGCCAAATACAGGACCATTCTGGAAGAAAACCTGATGGAGTCTGCAAAAGACCTGAGACTGGGACGGAGATTTGTCTTCCAACAAGACAATGATCCAAAACATAAAGCAAAATCTACAATGGAATGGTTCAAAAATAAACATATCCAGGTGTTAGAATGGCCAAGTCAAAGTCCAGACCTGAATCCAATCGAGAATCTGTGGAAAGAACTGAAAACTGCTGTTCACAAATGCTCTCCATCCAACCTCACTGAGCTCGAGCTGTTTTGCAAGGAGGAATGGGAAAAAATGTCAGTCTCTCGATGTGCAAAACTGATAGAGACATACCCCAAGCGACTTACAGCTGTAATCGCAGCAAAAGGTGGCGCTACAAAGTATTAACTTAAGGGGGCTGAATAATTTTGCACGCCCAATTTTTCAGTTTTTGATTTGTTAAAAAAGTTTGAAATATCCAATAAATGTCGTTCCACTTCATGATTGTGTGCCAGTTGTTGTTTATTCTTCACAAAAAAATACAGTTTTATATCTTTATGTTTGAAGCCTGAAATGTGGCAAAAGGTCGCAAAGTTCAAGGGGGCCGAATACTTTCGCAAGGCACTGTATGTGTACCTCTATCACTCTACTATCCCTGTCACCTTACCCAGTGTTGGCAGTGTTGGAAAAAGTACCCAATTGTCATACTTGAGTAAAAGTAAAGATATCTTAACTTCTTCGATATAAGGGGCGCTCTTTTAATTTTTGGATGAAAAACGTTCCCGTTTTAAACAAGATATTTTGTCACGAAAAGATGCTTGACTATGCATATAATTGACAGCTTTGGAAAGAAAACACTCTGACGTTTCCAAAACTGCAAAGATGTTGTCTGTGAGTGCCAAAGAACTGATGTTACAGAAAAAAAACAGAGAAAAATACAATCAGGAAGTGCCGCATTTTTTGAAACCGCCTCATGGCAATGACTTATATGGCTGTGGGGGAGCTAGGAGTCAGCTTACCTTTTCCACGTTTTCCCCAAGGTGTCTGCAGCATTGTGACGTATTCGTAGGCATATCATTGGAAGATTGACCATAAGAGACTACATTTACCAGGTGGTCGCTTGGTGTCCTCCGTCGCAATTATTGCGTAATCTCCAGCTGCAGTATTTCTCCGTTTGCCTCTGATGAGAAACCGACTGCCAGGAATGATTTTTCATCGAATAGAATTGTGACAAACACCTTGAGGATTGATTCTAAACAACGTTTGCCATGTTTCTGTCGATATTATGGAGCTAATTTGGAAAAAGTTCGGCATTGTAAGTGACTGCATTTTCATTTTTTTTTCTTAGCCAAACGTGATGAACAAAACGGAGCTATTTCTCTTACACAAATAATATTTTTGGAAAAAAATGAACATTTGCTATCCAACTGAG